>NC_080037.1:29438852-29677600 GCF_030020395.1 Manis pentadactyla
AGGGTGTCCTCTCTGACACCCAGCTGAAGTCCAAGAGATACGTGTGCTGGGAATAGGACTTGCAACTAGTTTAAGGGAAGATGCCGTTGGGACTCCTTCAGCTGCTCATCCCCTCATCAGAACAAAGCGTTTCTCTGGGCCAGAGCTCTATCAGCCTGAGCCAACCACGTGCAGCACAGCTCTCTCCTCTTTGTGATCTTCAGGTCAGGGAGAAACCATCCTACGCCGTGACTCGAAAGCTAAATGCTTAAGGGCCGTCCTAAGACTTCTGCATTCAAGCACCCTGAAGATGGCCTTTTGTGCTTGGCTCTCTCCTCCACGGGCTCGGAATCATCCGGGAGGTCCTGGGTTCCTGAGGGCGCTGGGAGAGGACGCAAAAGGCCACCTCATCCCTTTAGTAGCAATGCCATGATGACGCCCCGGCTGTAAAGAGTCAGAAACTGCTGCAGGAGAGCCTGATTGCCAGACTTTGCTGGGGAAGCATTGCACCGTGCACTGAGGAGCCCCTCCCTGAGAGAACTCTCGGTTGCTTTTGCCTTGCATGCTCTTTGCTCCTGTGTGGTGTGGAAAACAGCAAACATAGCAGCGGAAGGCGGTGCTCTCTGTACGCCCTCTATCTCAAAGTGGTAAGTGGTCTTGGGAATAGGCATTCGCACTAGCCACGTGGGAAGTTGCAGAACAAGAAGCTTTGAAATAACAGCAGTTGGACGCAGGTCAGCTTTGGATTCAGCTTACGTGGGTGAAAGAATGCAGGGCAGAGCGTCCCATTCAAGGAATCACTGTCGTCGTTGCAGTGGATGCCGAAACTGAGCTTGCGATTTGCTTGCCGTGTCTGTCCTGTGCGCCTGCACTCTAGGCACCTGAGTGAAGACTGCTGTGTAGAATTCTCCTCGGCCGAGCGCAGATGCTGGTCTGTGGGGCCATTAACGAGAGGCCTTTCTGAGGAAGCCTGGCTGTCAGGGAGATGCCCGCATACAACGAATTGAGTCTGCAACGTGCTTACCGTGTCTGTCCTGTGTGCCTGCACGCTAGGCGTCTGAGTGAAGTCTCCTGTTTAGAGCTCTCCCTTGCTGAGCGGCGGCGGGTGCTCGCCTGTGTGGCCATTAACGTGAGGCCTTGCTGTGGACGCCTGGCTGTCGGGGGGAAAAAAGCCCGCATACAACGAATTTAGCTTGGACGTTTAGAAAGTCGCTTTCTTCCTGCTACTTCCCGGCTGCTGCAGAGAGGCCCAGGGTCGTCTCTGGGGCGGTACGTATGTCGGCCTCCCGTGCCACAGCCTGAGCATGGAAAGCGAAGTGCCCATTCGCTTCAGTCCCCGAGCATCACGGCAGCAAGAGGTGTGTGCAAGCCTCTCCAAAGCCTGGTGGCACAAGTGCCCTAAGCCCTCAGAGCTGCTGTCCTGCAGAGAGGGCTCTGAGGCTGTCTCAGTCCAAGTGACTTTTTTGCTTCCCAGACATGCATGTCCAGACTGACAGCTAAACACTGCTGTGGCGAGGTGAGCTTCTTACATATACTTGTCCTCCCAGACACAAGAACACTGTGAAGAGGTCTGCTGCCCAGCCTCAGGGGAAGAGGCAGAGAACGTTGCTTTCCGCACAGCACTGGAAGCAGGACGGATGGGCGTTCTGCTCAACAGGCGAAAAGCAGGGAGGAACAGCAGCGTCGGTCAAGTGAGCTCCCCCTTGTGGCTAGTGGAGCTTAATTCAAACCTGCGATGGAAATTGTGCTGGGGATGACTGAGCTCTAACTTCACGATCTGACACTTTCCGTCACTTTCTCCTCACTCACACACGGTGGTGGGATGGCCAAAAAAACGTAGGTGTGCAGGGTGTGCTCTCTGACACCCAGCTGAAGTCCAAGAGATACGTGTGCTGGGAATAGGACTTGCAACTAGTTTAAGGGAAGATGCCGTTGGGACTCCTTCAGCTGCTCATCCCCTCATCAGAACAAAGCGTTTCTCTGGGCCAGAGCTCTATCAGCCTGAGCCAACCACGTGCAGCACAGCTCTCTCCTCTTTGTGATCTTCAGGTCAGGGAGGAACCATCCTACGCCGTGACTCGAAAGCTAAATGCTTAAGGGCCGTCCTAAGACTTCTGCATTCAAGCACCCTGAAAATGGCCTTTCGTGCTTGGCTCTCTCCTCCATGGGCTCGGAATCATCCGGGAGGTCCTGGGTTCCTGAGGGCGCTGGGAGAGGACGCAAAAGGCCACCTCATCCCTTTAGTAGCAATGCCATGATGACGCCCCGGCTGTAAAGAGTCAGAAACTGCTGCAAGAGAGCCTGATTGCCAGACTTTGCTGGGGAAGCATTCCACCGTGCACTGAGGAGCCCCTCCCTGAGAGAACTCTCGGTTGCTTTTGCCTTGCATGCTCTTTGCTCCTGTGTGGTGTGGAAAACAGCAAACATAGCAGCGGAAGGCGGTGCTCTCTGTACGCCCTCTATCTCAAAGTGGTAAGTAGGCTTGGGATTAGGCATTCGCACTAGCCACGTGGGAAGCTGCAGAACAAGAAGCTTTGAAATAACAGCAGTTGGACGCAGGTCAGCTTTGGATTCAGCTTACGTGGGTGAAAGAATGCAGGGCAGAGCGTCCCATTCAAGGAATCACTGTCGTCGTTGCAGTGGATGCCGAAACTGAGCTTGCGATGTGCTTGCCATGTCTGTCCTGTGTGCCTGCACTCTAGGCACCTGAGTGAAGACTGCTGTGTAGAGTTCTCCTCGGCCGAGCGCAGATGCTGCTCTGTGGGGCCATTAACGTGAGGCCTTTCTGAGGAAGCCTGGCTGTCAGGGAGATGCCCGCATACAACGAATTGAGCCTGCAACGTGCTTGCCGTGTCTGTCCTGTGTGCCTGCACGCTAGGCGTCTGAGTGAAGTCTCCTGTTTAGAGCTCTCCCTTGCTGAGCGGCGGCGGGTGCTCGCCTGTGTGGCCATTAACGTGAGGCCTTGCTGTGGACGCCTGGCTGTCGGGGGGAAAAAAGCCCGCATACAACGAATTTAGCTTGGACGTTTAGAAAGTCGCTTTCTTCCTGCTACTTCCCGGCTGCTGCAGAGAGGCCCAGGGTCGTCTCTGGGGCGGTACGTATGTCGGCCTCCCGTGCCACAGTCTGAGCATGGAAAGCGAAGTGCCCATTCGCTTCAGTCCCCGAGCATCATGGCAGCAAGAGGTGTGTGCAAGCCTCTCCAAAGCCTGGTGGCACAAGTGCCCTAAGCCCTCAGAGCTGCTGTCCTGCAGAGAGGGCTCTGAGGCTGTCTCAGTCCAAGTGACTTTTTTGCTTCCCAGACATGCATGTCCAGACTGACAGCTAAACACTGCTGTGGCGAGGTGAGCTTCTTACATATACTTGTCCTCCCAGACACAAGAACACTGTGAAGAGGTCTGCTGCCCAGCCTCAGGGGAAGAGGCAGAGAACGTTGCTTTCCGCACAGCACTGGAAGCAGGACGGATGGGCGTTCTGCTCAACAGGCGAAAAGCAGGGAGGAACAGCAGCGTCGGTCAAGTGAGCTCCCCCTTGTGGCTAGTGGAGCTTAATTCAAACCTGCGATGGAAATTGTGCTGGGGATGACTGAGCTCTAACTTCACGATCTGACACTTTCCGTCACTTTCTCCTCACTCACACACGGTGGTGGGATGGCCAAAAAAACATAGGTGTGCAGGGTGTCCTCTCTGACACCCAGCTGAAGTCCAAGAGATACGTGTGCTGGGAATAGGACTTGCAACTAGTTTAAGGGAAGATGCCGTTGGGACTCCTTCAGCTGCTCATCCCCTCATCAGAACAAAGCGTTTCTCTGGGCCAGAGCTCTATCAGCCTGAGCCAACCACGTGCAGCACAGCTCTCTCCTCTTTGTGATCTTCAGGTCAGGGAGAAACCATCCTACGCCGTGGCTCGAAAGCTAAATGCTTAAGGGCCGTCCTAAGACTTCTGCATTCAAGCACCCTGAAGATGGCCTTTCGTGCTTGGCTCTCTCCTCCACGGGCTCGGAATCATCCGGGAGGTCCTGGGTTCCTGAGGGCGCTGGGAGAGGACGCAAAAGGCCACCTCATCCCTTTAGTAGCAATGCCATGATGACGCCCCGGCTGTAAAGAGTCAGAAACTGCTGCAGGAGAGCCTGATTGCCAGACTTTGCAGGGGAAGCATTCCACCGTGCACTGAGGAGCCCCTCCCTGAGAGAACTCTCGGTTGCTTTTGCCTTGCATGCTCTTTGCTCCTTTGTGGTGTGGAAAACAGCAAACATAGCAGCGGAAGGCGGTGCTCTCTGTACGCCCTCTATCTCAAAGTGGTAAGTGGGCTTGGGATTAGGCATTCGCACTAGCCACGTGGGAAGCTGCAGAACAAGAAGCTTTGAAATAACAGCAGTTGGACGCAGGTCAGCTTTGGATTCAGCTTACGTGGGTGAAAGAATGCAGGGCAGAGCGTCCCATTCAAGGAATCACTGTCGTCGTTGCAGTGGATGCCGAAACTGAGCTTGCGATGTGCTTGCCGTGTCTGTCCTGTGTGCCTGCACTCTAGGCACCTGAGTGAAGACTGCTGTGTAGAGTTCTCCTCGGCCGAGCGCAGATGCTGCTCTGTGGGGCCATTAACGTGAGGCCTTTCTGAGGAAGCCTGGCTGTCAGGGAGATGCCCGCATACAACGAATTGAGCCTGCAACGTGCTTGCCGTGTCTGTCCTGTGTGCCTGCACGCTAGGCGTCTGAGTGAAGTCTCCTGTTTAGAGCTCTCCCTTGCTGAGCGGCAGCGGGTGCTCGCCTGTGTGGCCATTAACGTGAGGCCTTGCTGTGGACGCCTGGCTGTCGGGGGGAAAAAAGCCCACATACAACGAATTTAGCTTGGACGTTTAGAAAGTCGCTTTCTTCCTGCTACTTCCCGGCTGCTGCAGAGAGGCCCAGGGTCGTCTCTGGGGCGGTACGTATGTCGGCCTCCCGTGCCACAGCCTGAGCATGGAAAGCGAAGTGCCCATTCGCTTCAGTCCCCGAGCATCACGGCAGCAAGAGGTGTGTGCAAGCCTCTCCAAAGCCTGGTGGCACAAGTGCCCTAAGCCCTCAGAGCTGCTGTCCTGCAGAGAGGGCTCTGAGGCTGTCTCAGTCCAAGTGACTTTTTTGCTTCCCAGACATGCATGTCCAGACTGACAGCTAAACACTGCTGTGGCGAGGTGAGCTTCTTACATATACTTGTCCTCCCAGACACAAGAACACTGTGAAGAGGTCTGCTGCCCAGCCTCAGGGGAAGAGGCAGAGAACGTTGCTTTCCGCACAGCACTGGAAGCAGGACGGATGGGCGTTCTGCTCAACAGGCGAAAAGCAGGGAGGAACAGCAGCGTCGGTCAAGTGAGCTCCCCCTTGTGGCTAGTGGAGCTTAATTCAAACCTGCGATGGAAATTGTGCTGGGGATGACTGAGCTCTAACTTCACGATCTGACACTTTCCGTCACTTTCTCCTCACTCACACACGGTGGTGGGATGGCCAAAAAAACGTAGGTGTGCAGGGTGTCCTCTCTGACGCCCAGCTGAAGTCCAAGAGATACGTGTGCTGGGAATAGGACTTGCAACTAGTTTAAGGGAAGATGCCGTTGGGACTCCTTCAGCTGCTCATCCCCTCATCAGAACAAAGCGTTTCTCTGGGCCAGAGCTCTATCAGCCTGAGCCAACCACGTGCAGCACAGCTCTCTCCTCTTTGTGATCTTCATGTCAGGGAGAAACCATCCTACGCCGTGGCTCGAAAGCTAAATGCTTAAGGGCCGTCCTAAGACTTCTGCATTCAAGCACCCTGAAGATGGCCTTTCGTGCTTGGCTCTCTCCTCCACGGGCTCGGAATCATCCGGGAGGTCCTGGGTTTCTGAGGGCGCTGGGAGAGGACGCAAAAGGCCACCTCATCCCTTTAGTAGCAATGCCATGATGACGCCCCGGCTGTAAAGAGTCAGAAACTGCTACAGGAGAGCCTGATTGCCAGACTTTGCTGGGGAAGCATTGCACCGTGCACTGAGGAGCCCCTCCCTGAGAGAACTCTCGGTTGCTTTTGCCTTGCATGCTCTTTACTCCTGTGTGGTGTGGAAAACAGCAAACATAGCAGCGGAAGGCAGTGCAATCTGTACGCCCTCTATCTCAAAGTGGTAAGTGGGCTTGGGAATAGGCATTCGCACAAGCCACGTGGGAAGTTGCAGAACAAGAAGCTTTGAAATAACAGCAGTTGGACGCAGGTCAGCTTTGGATTCAGCTTACGTGGGTGAAAGAATGCAGGGCAGAGCGTCCCATTCAAGGAATCACTGTCGTCGTTGCAGTGGATGTCGAAACTGAGCTTGCGATGTGCTTGCCGTGTCTGTCCTGTGTGCCTGCACTCTAGGCACCTGAGTGAAGACTGCTGTGTAGAGTTCTCCTCGGCCGAGCGCAGATGCTGGTCTGTGGGGCCATTAACGTGAGGCCTTTCTGAGGAAGCCTGGCTGTCAGGGAGATGCCCGCATACAACGAATTGAGCCTGCAACGTGCTTGCCGTGTCTGTCCTGTGTGCCTGCACGCTAGGCGTCTGAGTGAAGTCTCCTGTTTAGAGCTCTCCCTTGCTGAGCGGCGGCGGGTGCTCGCCTGTGTGGCCATTAACGTGAGGCCTTGCTGTGGACGCCTGGCTGTCGGGGGGAAAAAAGCCCGCATACAACGAATTTAGCTTGGACGTTTAGAAAGTCGCTTTCTTCCTGCTACTTCCCGGCTGCTGCAGAGAGGCCCAGGGTCGTCTCTGGGGCGGTACGTATGTCGGCCTCCCGTGCCACAGCCTGAGCATGGAAAGCGAAGTGCCCATTCGCTTCAGTCCCCGAGCATCATGGCAGCAAGAGGTGTGTGCAAGCCTCTCCAAAGCCTGGTGGCACAAGTGCCCTAAGCCCTCAGAGCTGCTGTCCTGCAGAGAGGGCTCTGAGGCTGTCTCAGTCCAAGTGACTTTTTTGCTTCCCAGACATGCATGTCCAGACTGACAGCTAAACACTGCTGTGGCGAGGTGAGCTTCTTACATATACTTGTCCTCCCAGACACAAGAACACTGTGAAGAGGTCTGCTGCCCAGCCTCAGGGGAAGAGGCAGAGAACGTTGCTTTCCGCACAGCACTGGAAGCAGGACGGATGGGCGTTCTGCTCAACAGGCGAAAAGCAGGGAGGAACAGCAGCGTCGGTCAAGTGAGCTCCCCCTTGTGGCTAGTGGAGCTTAATTCAAACCTGCGATGGAAATTGTGCTGGGGATGACTGAGCTCTAACTTCACGATCTGACACTTTCCGTCACTTTCTCCTCACTCACACACGGTGGTGGGATGGCCAAAAAAACGTAGGTGTGCAGGGTGTCCTCTCTGACGCCCAGCTGAAGTCCAAGAGATACGTGTGCTGGGAATAGGACTTGCAACTAGTTTAAGGGAAGATGCCGTTGGGACTCCTTCAGCTGCTCATCCCCTCATCAGAACAAAGCGTTTCTCTGGGCCAGAGCTCTATCAGCCTGAGCCAACCACGTGCAGCACAGCTCTCTCCTCTTTGTGATCTTCAGGTCAGGGAGAAACCATCCTACGCCGTGGCTCGAAAGCTAAATGCTTAAGGGCCGTCCTAAGACTTCTGCATTCAAGCACCCTGAAGATGGCCTTTCGTGCTTGGCTCTCTCCTCCACGGGCTCGGAATCATCCGGGAGGTCATGGGTTCCTGAGGGCGCTGGGAGAGGACGCAAAAGGCCACCTCATCCCTTTAGTAGCAATGCCATGATGACGCCCCGGCTGTAAAGAGTCAGAAACTGCTACAGGAGAGCCTGATTGCCAGACTTTGCTGGGGAAGCATTCCACCGTGCACTGAGGAGCCCCTCCCTGAGAGAACTCTCGGTTGCTTTTGCCTTGCATGCTCTTTGCTCCTGTGTGGTGTGGAAAACAGCAAACATAGCAGCGGAAGGCGGTGCTCTCTGTACGCCCTCTATCTCAAAGTGGTAAGTGGGCTTGGGATTAGGCATTCGCACTAGCCACGTGGGAAGCTGCAGAACAAGAAGCTTTGAAATAACAGCAGTTGGACGCAGGTCAGCTTTGGATTCAGCTTACGTGGGTGAAAGAATGCAGGGCAGAGCGTCCCATTCAAGGAATCACTGTCGTCGTTGCAGTGGATGCCGAAACTGAGCTTGCGATGTGCTTGCCGTGTCTGTCCTGTGTGCCTGCACTCTAGGCACCTGAGTGAAGACTGCTGTGTAGAGTTCTCCTCGGCCGAGCGCAGATGCTGCTCTGTGGGGCCATTAACGTGAGGCCTTTCTGAGGAAGCCTGGCTGTCAGGGAGATGCCCGCATACAACGAATTGAGCCTGCAACGTGCTTGCCGTGTCTGTCCTGTGTGCCTGCACGCTAGGCGTCTGAGTGAAGTCTCCTGTTTAGAGCTCTCCCTTGCTGAGCGGCGGCGGGTGCTCGCCTGTGTGGCCATTAACGTGAGGCCTTGCTGTGGACGCCTGGCTGTCGGGGGGAAAAAAGCCCGCATACAACGAATTTAGCTTGGACGTTTAGAAAGTCGCTTTCTTCCTGCTACTTCCCGGCTGCTGCAGAGAGGCCCAGGGTCGTCTCTGGGGCGGTACGTATGTCGGCCTCCCGTGCCACAGCCTGAGCATGGAAAGCGAAGTGCCCATTCGCTTCAGTCCCCGAGCATCACGGCAGCAAGAGGTGTGTGCAAGCCTCTCCAAAGCCTGGTGGCACAAGTGCCCTAAGCCCTCAGAGCTGCTGTCCTGCAGAGAGGGCTCTGAGGCTGTCTCAGTCCAAGTGACTTTTTTGCTTCCCAGACATGCATGTCCAGACTGACAGCTAAACACTGCTGTGGCGAGGTGAGCTTCTTACATATACTTGTCCTCCCAGACACAAGAACACTGTGAAGAGGTCTGCTGCCCAGCCTCAGGGGAAGAGGCAGAGAACGTTGCTTTCCGCACAGCACTGGAAGCAGGACGGATGGGCGTTCTGCTCAACAGGCGAAAAGCAGGGAGGAACAGCAGCGTCGGTCAAGTGAGCTCCCCCTTGTGGCTAGTGGAGCTTAATTCAAACCTGCGATGGAAATTGTGCTGGGGATGACTGAGCTCTAACTTCACGATCTGACACTTTCCGTCACTTTCTCCTCACTCACACACGGTGGTGGGATGGCCAAAAAAACGTAGGTGTGCAGGGTGTCCTCTCTGACACCCAGCTGAAGTCCAAGAGATACGTGTGCTGGGAATAGGACTTGCAACTAGTTTAAGGGAAGATGCCGTTGGGACTCCTTCAGCTGCTCATCCCCTCATCAGAACAAAGCGTTTCTCTGGGCCAGAGCTCTATCAGCCTGAGCCAACCACGTGCAGCACAGCTCTCTCCTCTTTGTGATCTTCAGGTCAGGGAGGAACCATCCTACGCCGTGACTCGAAAGCTAAATGCTTAAGGGCCGTCCTAAGACTTCTGCATTCAAGCACCCTGAAGATGGCCTTTCGTGCTTGGCTCTCTCCTCCATGGGCTCGGAATCATCCGGGAGGTCCTGGGTTCCTGAGGGCGCTGGGAGAGGACGCAAAAGGCCACCTCATCCCTTTAGTAGCAATGCCATGATGACGCCCCAGCTGTAAAGAGTCAGAAACTGCTGCAAGAGAGCCTGATTGCCAGACTTTGCTGGGGAAGCATTCCACCGTGCACTGAGGAGCCCCTCCCTGAGAGAACTCTCGGTTGCTTTTGCCTTGCATGCTCTTTGCTCCTGTGTGGTGTGGAAAACAGCAAACATAGCAGCGGAAGGCGGTGCTCTCTGTACGCCCTCTATCTCAAAGTGGTAAGTAGGCTTGGGATTAGGCATTCGCACTAGCCACGTGGGAAGCTGCAGAACAAGAAGCTTTGAAATAACAGCAGTTGGACGCAGGTCAGCTTTGGATTCAGCTTACGTGGGTGAAAGAATGCAGGGCAGAGCGTCCCATTCAAGGAATCACTGTCGTCGTTGCAGTGGATGCCGAAACTGAGCTTGCGATGTGCTTGCCATGTCTGTCCTGTGTGCCTGCACTCTAGGCACCTGAGTGAATACTGCTGTGTAGAGTTCTCCTCGGCCGAGCGCAGATGCTGCTCTGTGGGGCCATTAACGTGAGGCCTTTCTGAGGAAGCCTGGCTGTCAGGGAGATGCCCGCATACAACGAATTGAGCCTGCAACGTGCTTGCCGTGTCTGTCCTGTGTGCCTGCACGCTAGGCGTCTGAGTGAAGTCTCCTGTTTAGAGCTCTCCCTTGCTGAGCGGCGGCGGGTGCTCGCCTGTGTGGCCATTAACGTGAGGCCTTGCTGTGGACGCCTGGCTGTTGGGGGGAAAAAAGCCCGCATACAACGAATTTAGCTTGGACGTTTAGAAAGTCGCTTTCTTCCTGCTACTTCCCGGCTGCTGCAGAGAGGCCCAGGGTCGTCTCTGGGGCGGTACGTATGTCGGCCTCCCGTGCCACAGTCTGAGCATGGAAAGCGAAGTGCCCATTCGCTTCAGTCCCCGAGCATCATGGCAGCAAGAGGTGTGTGCAAGCCTCTCCAAAGCCTGGTGGCACAAGTGCCCTAAGCCCTCAGAGCTGCTGTCCTGCAGAGAGGGCTCTGAGGCTGTCTCAGTCCAAGTGACTTTTTTGCTTCCCAGACATGCATGTCCAGACTGACAGCTAAACACTGCTGTGGCGAGGTGAGCTTCTTACATATACTTGTCCTCCCAGACACAAGAACACTGTGAAGAGGTCTGCTGCCCAGCCTCAGGGGAAGAGGCAGAGAACGTTGCTTTCCGCACAGCACTGGAAGCAGGACGGATGGGCGTTCTGCTCAACAGGCGAAAAGCAGGGAGGAACAGCAGCGTCGGTCAAGTGAGCTCCCCCTTGTGGCTAGTGGAGCTTAATTCAAACCTGCGATGGAAATTGTGCTGGGGATGACTGAGCTCTAACTTCACGATCTGACACTTTCCGTCACTTTCTCCTCACTCACACACGGTGGTGGGATGGCCAAAAAAACGTAGGTGTGCAGGGTGTCCTCTCTGACACCCAGCTGAAGTCCAAGAGATACGTGTGCTGGGAATAGGACTTGCAACTAGTTTAAGGGAAGATGCCGTTGGGACTCCTTCAGCTGCTCATCCCCTCATCAGAACAAAGCGTTTCTCTGGGCCAGAGCTCTATCAGCCTGAGCCAACCACGTGCAGCACAGCTCTCTCCTCTTTGTGATCTTCAGGTCAGGGAGGAACCATCCTACGCCGTGACTCGAAAGCTAAATGCTTAAGGGCCGTCCTAAGACTTCTGCATTCAAGCACCCTGAAGATGGCCTTTCGTGCTTGGCTCTCTCCTCCATGGGCTCGGAATCATCCGGGAGGTCCTGGGTTCCTGAGGGCGCTGGGAGAGGACGCAAAAGGCCACCTCATCCCTTTAGTAGCAATGCCATGATGACGCCCCAGCTGTAAAGAGTCAGAAACTGCTGCAAGAGAGCCTGATTGCCAGACTTTGCTGGGGAAGCATTCCACCGTGCACTGAGGAGCCCCTCCCTGAGAGAACTCTCGGTTGCTTTTGCCTTGCATGCTCTTTGCTCCTGTGTGGTGTGGAAAACAGCAAACATAGCAGCGGAAGGCGGTGCTCTCTGTACGCCCTCTATCTCAAAGTGGTAAGTAGGCTTGGGATTAGGCATTCGCACTAGCCACGTGGGAAGCTGCAGAACAAGAAGCTTTGAAATAACAGCAGTTGGACGCAGGTCAGCTTTGGATTCAGCTTACGTGGGTGAAAGAATGCAGGGCAGAGCGTCCCATTCAAGGAATCACTGTCGTCGTTGCAGTGGATGCCGAAACTGAGCTTGCGATGTGCTTGCCATGTCTGTCCTGTGTGCCTGCACTCTAGGCACCTGAGTGAATACTGCTGTGTAGAGTTCTCCTCGGCCGAGCGCAGATGCTGCTCTGTGGGGCCATTAACGTGAGGCCTTTCTGAGGAAGCCTGGCTGTCAGGGAGATGCCCGCATACAACGAATTGAGCCTGCAACGTGCTTGCCGTGTCTGTCCTGTGTGCCTGCACGCTAGGCGTCTGAGTGAAGTCTCCTGTTTAGAGCTCTCCCTTGCTGAGCGGCGGCGGGTGCTCGCCTGTGTGGCCATTAACGTGAGGCCTTGCTGTGGACGCCTGGCTGTTGGGGGGAAAAAAGCCCGCATACAACGAATTTAGCTTGGACGTTTAGAAAGTCGCTTTCTTCCTGCTACTTCCCGGCTGCTGCAGAGAGGCCCAGGGTCGTCTCTGGGGCGGTACGTATGTCGGCCTCCCGTGCCACAGTCTGAGCATGGAAAGCGAAGTGCCCATTCGCTTCAGTCCCCGAGCATCATGGCAGCAAGAGGTGTGTGCAAGCCTCTCCAAAGCCTGGTGGCACAAGTGCCCTAAGCCCTCAGAGCTGCTGTCCTGCAGAGAGGGCTCTGAGGCTGTCTCAGTCCAAGTGACTTTTTTGCTTCCCAGACATGCATGTCCAGACTGACAGCTAAACACTGCTGTGGCGAGGTGAGCTTCTTACATATACTTGTCCTCCCAGACACAAGAACACTGTGAAGAGGTCTGCTGCCCAGCCTCAGGGGAAGAGGCAGAGAACGTTGCTTTCCGCACAGCACTGGAAGCAGGACGGATGGGCGTTCTGCTCAACAGGCGAAAAGCAGGGAGGAACAGCAGCGTCGGTCAAGTGAGCTCCCCCTTGTGGCTAGTGGAGCTTAATTCAAACCTGCGATGGAAATTGTGCTGGGGATGACTGAGCTCTAACTTCACGATCTGACACTTTCCGTCACTTTCTCCTCACTCACACACGGTGGTGGGATGGCCAAAAAAACATAGGTGTGCAGGGTGTCCTCTCTGACACCCAGCTGAAGTCCAAGAGATACGTGTGCTGGGAATAGGACTTGCAACTAGTTTAAGGGAAGATGCCGTTGGGACTCCTTCAGCTGCTCATCCCCTCATCAGAACAAAGCGTTTCTCTGGGCCAGAGCTCTATCAGCCTGAGCCAACCACGTGCAGCACAGCTCTCTCCTCTTTGTGATCTTCAGGTCAGGGAGAAACCATCCTACGCCGTGGCTCGAAAGCTAAATGCTTAAGGGCCGTCCTAAGACTTCTGCATTCAAGCACCCTGAAGATGGCCTTTCGTACTTGGCTCTCTCCTCCACGGGCTCGGAATCATCCGGGAGGTCCTGGGTTCCTGAGGGCGCTGGGAGAGGACGCAAAAGGCCACCTCATCCCTTTAGTAGCAATGCCATGATGACGCCCCGGCTGTAAAGAGTCAGAAACTGCTGCAGGAGAGCCTGATTGCCAGACTTTGCTGGGGAAGCATTCCACCGTGCACTGAGGAGCCCCTCCCTGAGAGAACTCTCGGTTGCTTTTGCCTTGCATGCTCTTTGCTCCTTTGTGGTGTGGAAAACAGCAAACATAGCAGCGGAAGGCGGTGCTCTCTGTACGCCCTCTATCTCAAAGTGGTAAGTGGGCTTGGGATTAGGCATTCGCACTAGCCACGTGGGAAGCTGCAGAACAAGAAGCTTTGAAATAACAGCAGTTGGACGCAGGTCAGCTTTGGATTCAGCTTACGTGGGTGAAAGAATGCAGGGCAGAGCGTCCCATTCAAGGAATCACTGTCGTCGTTGCAGTGGATGCCGAAACTGAGCTTGCGATGTGCTTGCCGTGTCTGTCCTGTGTGCCTGCACTCTAGGCACCTGAGTGAAGACTGCTGTGTAGAGTTCTCCTCGGCCGAGCGCAGATGCTGCTCTGTGGGGCCATTAACGTGAGGCCTTTCTGAGGAAGCCTGGCTGTCAGGGAGATGCCCGCATACAACGAATTGAGCCTGCAACGTGCTTGCCGTGTCTGTCCTGTGTGCCTGCACGCTAGGCGTCTGAGTGAAGTCTCCTGTTTAGAGCTCTCCCTTGCTGAGCGGCAGCGGGTGCTCGCCTGTGTGGCCATTAACGTGAGGCCTTGCTGTGGACGCCTGGCTGTCGGGGGGAAAAAAGCCCGCATACAACGAATTTAGCTTGGACGTTTAGAAAGTCGCTTTCTTCCTGCTACTTCCCGGCTGCTGCAGAGAGGCCCAGGGTCGTCTCTGGGGCGGTACGTATGTCGGCCTCCCGTGCCACAGCCTGAGCATGGAAAGCGAAGTGCCCATTCGCTTCAGTCCCCGAGCATCACGGCAGCAAGAGGTGTGTGCAAGCCTCTCCAAAGCCTGGTGGCACAAGTGCCCTAAGCCCTCAGAGCTGCTGTCCTGCAGAGAGGGCTCTGAGGCTGTCTCAGTCCAAGTGACTTTTTTGCTTCCCAGACATGCATGTCCAGACTGACAGCTAAACACTGCTGTGGCGAGGTGAGCTTCTTACATATACTTGTCCTCCCAGACACAAGAACACTGTGAAGAGGTCTGCTGCCCAGCCTCAGGGGAAGAGGCAGAGAACGTTGCTTTCCGCACAGCACTGGAAGCAGGACGGATGGGCGTTCTGCTCAACAGGCGAAAAGCAGGGAGGAACAGCAGCGTCGGTCAAGTGAGCTCCCCCTTGTGGCTAGTGGAGCTTAATTCAAACCTGCGATGGAAATTGTGCTGGGGATGACTGAGCTCTAACTTCACGATCTGACACTTTCCGTCACTTTCTCCTCACTCACACACGGTGGTGGGATGGCCAAAAAAACGTAGGTGTGCAGGGTGTCCTCTCTGACACCCAGCTGAAGTCCAAGAGATACGTGTGCTGGGAATAGGACTTGCAACTAGTTTAAGGGAAGATGCCGTTGGGACTCCTTCAGCTGCTCATCCCCTCATCAGAACAAAGCGTTTCTCTGGGCCAGAGCTCTATCAGCCTGAGCCAACCACGTGCAGCACAGCTCTCTCCTCTTTGTGATCTTCAGGTCAGGGAGAAACCATCCTACGCCGTGACTCGAAAGCTAAATGCTTAAGGGCCGTCCTAAGACTTCTGCATTCAAGCACCCTGAAGATGGCCTTTCGTGCTTGGCTCTCTCCTCCACGGGCTCGGAATCATCCGGGAGGTCCTGGGTTCCTGAGGGCGCTGGGAGAGGACGCAAAAGGCCACCTCATCCCTTTAGTAGCAATGCCATGATGACGCCCCGGCTGTAAAGAGTCAGAAACTGCTGCAGGAGAGCCTGATTGCCAGACTTTGCTGGGGAAGCATTCCACCGTGCACTGAGGAGCCCCTCCCTGAGAGAACTCTCGGTGGCTTTTGCCTTGCATGCTCTTTGCTCCTTTGTGGTGTGGAAAACAGCAAACATAGCAGCGGAAGGCGGTGCTCTCTGTACGCCCTCTATCTCAAAGTGGTAAGTGGGCTTGGGATTAGGCATTCGCACTAGCCACGTGGGAAGCTGCAGAACAAGAAGCTTTGAAATAACAGCAGTTGGACGCAGGTCAGCTTTGGATTCAGCTTACGTGGGTGAAAGAATGCAGGGCAGAGCGTCCCATTCAAGGAATCACTGTCGTCGTTGCAGTGGATGCCGAAACTGAGCTTGCGATGTGCTTGCCGTGTCTGTCCTGTGTGCCTGCACTCTAGGCACCTGAGTGAAGACTGCTGTGTAGAGTTCTCCTCGGCCGAGCGCAGATGCTGCTCTGTGGGGCCATTAACGTGAGACCTTTCTGAGGAAGCCTGGCTGTCAGGGAGATGCCCGCATACAACGAATTGAGCCTGCAACGTGCTTGCCGTGTCTGTCCTGTGTGCCTGCACGCTAGGCGTCTGAGTGAAGTCTCCTGTTTAGAGCTCTCCCTTGCTGAGCGGCGGCGGGTGCTCGCCTGTGTGGCCATTAACGTGAGGCCTTGCTGTGGACGCCTGGCTGTTGGGGGGAAAAAAGCCCGCATACAACGAATTTAGCTTTGACGTTTAGAAAGTCGCTTTCTTCCTGCTACTTCCCGGCTGCTGCAGAGAGGCCCAGGGTCGTCTCTGGGGCGGTACGTATGTCGGCCTCCCGTGCCACAGCCTGAGCATGGAAAGCGAAGTGCCCATTCGCTTCAGTCCCCGAGCATCATGGCAGCAAGAGGTGTGTGCAAGAATCTCCAAAGCCTGGTGGCACAAGTGCCCTAAGCCCTCAGAGCTGCTGTCCTGCAGAGAGGGCTCTGAGGCTGTCTCAGTCCAAGTGACTTTTTTGCTTCCCAGACATGCATGTCCAGACTGACAGCTAAACACTGCTGTGGCGAGGTGAGCTTCTTACATATACTTGTCCTCCCAGACACAAGAACACTGTGAAGAGGTCTGCTGCCCAGCCTCAGGGGAAGAGGCAGAGAACGTTGCTTTCCGCACAGCACTGGAAGCAGGACGGATGGGCGTTCTGCTCAACAGGCGAAAAGCAGGGAGGAACAGCAGCGTCGGTCAAGTGAGCTCCCCCTTGTGGCTAGTGGAGCTTAATTCAAACCTGCGATGGAAATTGTGCTGGGGATGACTGAGCTCTAACTTCACGATCTGACACTTTCCGTCACTTTCTCCTCACTCACACACGGTGGTGGGATGGCCAAAAAAACGAAGGTGTGCAGGGTGTCCTCTCTGACACCCAGCTGAAGTCCAAGAGATACGTGTGCTGGGAATAGGACTTGCAACTAGTTTAAGGGAAGATGCCGTTGGGACTCCTTCAGCTGCTCATCCCCTCATCAGAACAAAGCGTTTCTCTGGGCCAGAGCTCTATCAGCCTGAACCAACCACGTGCAGCACAGCTCTCTCCTCTTTGTGATCTTCAGGTCAGGGAGAAACCATCCTACGCCGTGACTCGAAAGCTAAATGCTTAAGGGCCGTCCTAAGACTTCTGCATTCAAGCACCCTGAAGATGGCCTTTCGTGCTTGGCTCTCTCCTCCACGGGCTCGGAATCATCCGGGAGGTCCTGGGTTCCTGAGGGCGCTGGGAGAGGACGCAAAAGGCCACCTCATCCCTTTAGTAGCAATGCCATGATGACGCCCCGGCTGTAAAGAGTCAGAAACTGCTGCAGGAGAGCCTGATTGCCAGACTTTGCTGGGGAAGCATTCCACCGTGCACTGAGGAGCCCCTCCCTGAGAGAACTCTCGGTTGCTTTTGTCTTGCATGCTCTTTGCTCCTGTGTGGTGTGGAAAACAGCAAACATAGCAGCGGAAGGCGGTGCTCTCTGTACGCCCTCTATCTCAAAGTGGTAAGTGGGCTTGGGAATAGGCATTCGCACTAGCCACGTGGGAAGTTGCAGAACAAGAAGCTTTGAAATAACAGCAGTTGGACGCAGGTCAGCTTTGGATTCAGCTTACGTGGGTGAAAGAATGCAGGGCAGAGCGTCCCATTCAAGGAATCACTGTCGTCGTTGCAGTGGATGCCGAAACTGAGCTTGCGATGTGCTTGCCGTGTCTGTCCTGTGCGCCTGCACGCTAGGCGTCTGAGTGAAGACTGCTGTGCAGAGTTCTCCTCGGCCGAGCGCAGATGCTGGTCTGTGTGGCCATTAACGTGAGGCCTTGCTGTGGAAGCCTGGCTGTCGGGGGGAAAAAAGCCCGCATACAACGAATTTAGCTTGGACGTTTAGAAAGTCGCTTTCTTCCTGCTACTTCCCGGCTGCTGCAGAGAGGCCCAGGGTCGTCTCTGGGGCGGTACGTATGTCGGCCTCCCGTGCCACAGTCTGAGCATTGAAAGCGAAGTGCCCATTCGCTTCAGTCCCCGAGCATCATGGCAGCAAGAGGTGTGTGCAAGCCTCTCCAAAGCCTGGTGGCACAAGTGCCCTAAGCCCTCAGAGCTGCTGTCCTGCAGAGAGGGCTCTGAGGCTGTCTCAGTCCAAGTGACTTTTTTGCTTCCCAGACATGCATGTCCAGACTGACAGCTAAACACTGCTGTGGCGAGGTGAGCTTCTTACATATACTTGTCCTCCCAGACACAAGAACACTGTGAAGAGGTCTGCTGCCCAGCCTCAGGGGAAGAGGCAGAGAACGTTGCTTTCCGCACAGCACTGGAAGCAGGACGGATGGGCGTTCTGCTCAACAGGCGAAAAGCAGGGAGGAACAGCAGCGTCGGTCAAGTGAGCTCCCCCTTGTGGCTAGTGGAGCTTAATTCAAACCTGCGATGGAAATTGTGCTGGGGATGACTGAGCTCTAACTTCACGATCTGACACTTTCCGTCACTTTCTCCTCACTCACACACGGTGGTGGGATGGCCAAAAAAACGTAGGTGTGCAGGGTGTCCTCTCTGACACCCAGCTGAAGTCCAAGAGATACGTGTGCTGGGAATAGGACTTGCAACTAGTTTAAGGGAAGATGCCGTTGGGACTCCTTCAGCTGCTCATCCCCTCATCAGAACAAAGCGTTTCTCTCGGCCAGAGCTCTATCAGCCTGAACCAACCACGTGCAGCACAGCTCTCTCCTCTTTGTGATCTTCAGGTCAGGGAGAAACCATCCTACGCCGTGACTCGAAAGCTAAATGCTTAAGGGCCGTCCTAAGACTTCTGCACTCAAGCACCCTGAAGATGGCCTTTCGTGCTTGGCTCTCTCCTCCACGGGCTCGGAATCATCCAGGAGGTCCTGGGTTCCTGAGGGCGCTGGGAGAGGACGCAAAAGGCCACCTCATCCCTTTAGTAGCAATGCCATGATGACGCCCCGGCTGTAAAGAGTCAGAAACTGCTGCAGGAGAGCCTGATTGCCAGACTTTGCTGGGGAAGCATTCCACCGTGCACTGAGGAGCCCCTCCCTGAGAGAACTCTCGGTTGCTTTTGCCTTGCATGCTCTTTGCTCCTGTGTGGTGTGGGAAACAGCAAACATTGCAGCGGAAGGCGGTGCTCTCTGTACGCCCTCTATCTCAAAGTGGTAAGTGGGCTTGGGAATAGGCATTCGCACTAGCCACGTGGGAAGTTGCAGAACAAGAAGCTTTGAAATAACAGCAGTTGGACGCAGGTCAGCTTTGGATTCAGCTTACGTGGGTGAAAGAATGCAGGGCAGAGCGTCCCATTCAAGGAATCACTGTCGTCGTTGCAGTGGATGCCGAAACTGAGCTTGCGATGTGCTTGCCGTGTCTGTCCTGTGCGCCTGCACGCTAGGCGTCTGAGTGAAGACTGCTGTGTAGAGTTCTCCTCGGCCGAGCGCAGATGCTGGTCTGTGTGGCCATTAACGTGAGGCCTTGCTGTGGACGCCTGGCTGTCGGGGGGAAAAAAGCCCGCATACAACGAATTTAGCTTGGACGTTTAGAAAGTCGCTTTCTTCCTGCTACTTCCCGGCTGCTGCAGAGAGGCCCAGGGTCGTCTCTGGGGCGGTACGTATGTCGGCCTCCTGTGCCACAGTCTGAGCATGGAAAGCGAAGTGCCCATTCGCTTCAGTCCCCGAGCATCACGGCAGCAAGAGGTGTGTGCAAGCCTCTCCAAAGCCTGGTGGCACAAGTGCCCTAAGCCCTCAGAGCTGCTGTCCTGCAGAGAGGGCTCTGAGGCTGTCTCAGTCCAAGTGACTTTTTTGCTTCCCAGACATGCATGTCCAGACTGACAGCTAAACACTGCTGTGGCGAGGTGAGCTTCTTACATATACTTGTCCTCCCAGACACAAGAACACTGTGAAGAGGTCTGCTGCCCAGCCTCAGGGGAAGAGGCAGAGAACGTTGCTTTCCGCACAGCACTGGAAGCAGGACGGATGGGCGTTCTGCTCAACAGGCGAAAAGCAGGGAGGAACAGCAGCGTCGGTCAAGTGAGCTCCCCCTTGTGGCTAGTGGAGCTTAATTCAAACCTGCGATGGAAATTGTGCTGGGGATGACTGAGCTCTAACTTCACGATCTGACACTTTCCGTCACTTTCTCCTCACTCACACACGGTGGTGGGATGGCCAAAAAAACGTAGGTGTGCAGGGTGTCCTCTCTGACACCCAGCTGAAGTCCAAGAGATACGTGTGCTGGGAATAGGACTTGCAACTAGTTTAAGGGAAGATGCCGTTGGGACTCCTTCAGCTGCTCATCCCCTCATCAGAACAAAGCGTTTCTCTGGGCCAGAGCTCTATCAGCCTGAACCAACCACGTGCAGCACAGCTCTCTCCTCTTTGTGATCTTCAGGTCAGGGAGAAACCATCCTACGCCGTGACTCGAAAGCTAAATGCTTAAGGGCCGTCCTAAGACTTCTGCACTCAAGCACCCTGAAGATGGCCTTTCGTGCTTGGCTCTCTCCTCCACGGGCTCGGAATCATCCAGGAGGTCCTGGGTTCCTGAGGGCGCTGGGAGAGGACGCAAAAGGCCACCTCATCCCTTTAGTAGCAATGCCATGATGACGCCCCGGCTGTAAAGAGTCAGAAACTGCTGCAGGAGAGCCTGATTGCCAGACTTTGCTGGGGAAGCATTCCACCGTGCACTGAGGAGCCCCTCCCTGAGAGAACTCTCGGTTGCTTTTGCCTTGCATGCTCTTTGCTCCTGTGTGGTGTGGGAAACAGCAAACATAGCAGCGGAAGGCGGTGCTCTCTGTACGCCCTCTATCTCAAAGTGGTAAGTGGGCTTGGGAATAGGCATTCGCACTAGCCACGTGGGAAGTTGCAGAACAAGAAGCTTTGAAATAACAGCAGTTGGACGCAGGTCAGCTTTGGATTCAGCTTACGTGGGTGAAAGAATGCAGGGCAGAGCGTCCCATTCAAGGAATCACTGTCGTCGTTGCAGTGGATGCCGAAACTGAGCTTGCGATGTGCTTGCCGTGTCTGTCCTGTGCGCCTGCACTCTAGGCACCTGAGTGAAGACTGCTGTGTAGAGTTCTCCTCGGCCGAGCGCAGATGCTGGTCTGTGGGGCCATTAACGTGAGGCCTTTCTGAGGAAGCCTGGCTGTCAGGGAGATGCCCGCATACAACGAATTGAGCCTGCAATGTGCTTGCCGTTTCTGTCCTGTGTGCCTGCACGCTAGGCATCTGAGTGAAGTCTCCTGTTTAGAGCTCTCCCTTGCTGAGCGGCGGTGGGTGCTCGCCTGTGTGGCCATTAACGTGAGGCCTTGCTGTGGACGCCTGGCTGTCGGGGGGAAAAAAGCCCGCATACAACGAATTTAGCTTGGACGTTTAGAAAGTCGCTTTCTTCCTGCTACTTCCCGGCTGCTGCAGAGAGGCCCAGGGTCGTCTCTGGGGCGGTACGTATGTCGGCCTCCCGTGCCACAGTCTGAGCATTGAAAGCGAAGTGCCCATTCGCTTCAGTCCCCGAGCATCATGGCAGCAAGAGGTGTGTGCAAGCCTCTCCAAAGCCTGGTGGCACAAGTGCCCTAAGCCCTCAGAGCTGCTGTCCTGCAGAGAGGGCTCTGAGGCTGTCTCAGTCCAAGTGACTTTTTTGCTTCCCAGACATGCATGTCCAGACTGACAGCTAAACACTGCTGTGGCGAGGTGAGCTTCTTACATATACTTGTCCTCCCAGACACAAGAACACTGTGAAGAGGTCTGCTGCCCAGCCTCAGGGGAAGAGGCAGAGAACGTTGCTTTCCGCACAGCACTGGAAGCAGGACGGATGGGCGTTCTGCTCAACAGGCGAAAAGCAGGGAGGAACAGCAGCGTCGGTCAAGTGAGCTCCCCCTTGTGGCTAGTGGAGCTTAATTCAAACCTGCGATGGAAATTGTGCTGGGGATGACTGAGCTCTAACTTCACGATCTGACACTTTCCGTCACTTTCTCCTCACTCACACACGGTGGTGGGATGGCCAAAAAAACGTGGGTGTGCAGGGTGTCCTCTCTGACACCCAGCTGAAGTCCAAGAGATACGTGTGCTGGGAATAGGACTTGCAACTAGTTTAAGGGAAGATGCCGTTGGGACTCCTTCAGCTGCTCATCCCCTCATCAGAACAAAGCGTTTCTCTGGGCCAGAGCTCTATCAGCCTGAACCAACCACGTGCAGCACAGCTCTCTCCTCTTTGTGATCTTCAGGTCAGGGAGAAACCATCCTACGCCGTGACTCGAAAGCTAAATGCTTAAGGGCCGTCCTAAGACTTCTGCATTCAAGCACCCTGAAGATGGCCTTTCGTGCTTGGCTCTCTCCTCCACGGGCTCGGAATCATCCGGGAGGTCCTGGGTTCCTGAGGGCGCTGGGAGAGGACGCAAAAGGCCACCTCATCACTTTAGTAGCAATGCCATGATGACGCCCCAGCTGTAAAGAGTCAGAAACTGCTGCAAGAGAACCTGATTGCCAGACTTTGCTGGGGAAGCATTCCACCGTGCACTGAGGAGCCCCTCCCTGAGAGAACTCTCGGTTGCTTTTGCCTTGCATGCTCTTTGCTCCTGTGTGGTGTGGAAAACAGCAAACATAGCAGCGGAAGGCGGTGCTCTCTGTACGCCCTCTATCTCAAAGTGGTAAGTGGGCTTGGGAATAGGCATTCGCACTAGCCACGTGGGAAGCTGCAGAACAAGAAGCTTTGAAATAACAGCAGTTGGACGCAGGTCAGCTTTGGATTCAGCTTACGTGGGTGAAAGAATGCAGGGCAGAGCGTCCCATTCAAGGAATCACTGTCGTCGTTGCAGTGGATGCCGAAACTGAGCTTGCGATGTGCTTGCCGTGTCTGTCCTGTGCGCCTGCACTCTAGGCACCTGAGTGAAGACTGCTGTGTAGAGTTCTCCTCGGCCGAGCGCAGATGCTGGTCTGTGGGGCCATTAACGTGAGGCCTTTCTGAGGAAGCCTGGCTGTCAGGGAGATGCCCGCATACAACGAATTGAGCCTGCAACGTGCTTGCCGTGTCTGTCCTGTGTGCCTGCACGCTAGGCGTCTGAGTGAAGTCTCCTGTTTAGAGCTCTCCCTTGCTGAGCGGCGGCGGGTGCTCGCCTGTGTGGCCATTAACGTGAGGCCTTGCTGTGGACGCCTGGCTGTCGGGGGGAAAAAAGCCCGCATACAACGAATTTAGCTTGGACGTTTAGAAAGTCGCTTTCTTCCTGCTACTTCCCGGCTGCTGCAGAGAGGCCCAGGGTCGTCTCTGGGGCGGTACGTATGTCGGCCTCCCGTGCCACAGCCTGAGCATGGAAAGCGAAGTGCCCATTCGCTTCAGTCCCCGAGCATCATGGCAGCAAGAGGTGTGTGCAAGCCTCTCCAAAGCCTGGTGGCACAAGTGCCCTAAGCCCTCAGAGCTGCTGTCCTGCAGAGAGGGCTCTGAGGCTGTCTCAGTCCAAGTGACTTTTTTGCTTCCCAGACATGCATGTCCAGACTGACAGCTAAACACTGCTGTGGCGAGGTGAGCTTCTTACATATACTTGTCCTCCCAGACACAAGAACACTGTGAAGAGGTCTGCTGCCCAGCCTCAGGGGAAGAGGCAGAGAACGTTGCTTTCCGCACAGCACTGGAAGCAGGACGGATGGGCGTTCTGCTCAACAGGCGAAAAGCAGGGAGGAACAGCAGCGTCGGTCAAGTGAGCTCCCCCTTGTGGCTAGTGGAGCTTAATTCAAACCTGCGATGGAAATTGTGCTGGGGATGACTGAGCTCTAACTTCACGATCTGACACTTTCCGTCACTTTCTCCTCACTCACACACGGTGGTGGGATGGCCAAAAAAACGTGGGTGTGCAGGGTGTCCTCTCTGACACCCAGCTGAAGTCCAAGAGATACGTGTGCTGGGAATAGGACTTGCAACTAGTTTAAGGGAAGATGCCGTTGGGACTCCTTCAGCTGCTCATCCCCTCATCAGAACAAAGCGTTTCTCTGGGCCAGAGCTCTATCAGCCTGAGCCAACCACGTGCAGCACAGCTCTCTCCTCTTTGTGATCTTCAGGTCAGGGAGAAACCATCCTACGCCGTGACTCGAAAGCTAAATGCTTAAGGGCCGTCCTAAGACTTCTGCACTCAAGCACCCTGAAGATGGCCTTTCGTGCTTGGCTCTCTCCTCCACGGGCTCGGAATCATCCGGGAGGTCCTGGGTTCCTGAGGGCGCTGGGAGAGGACGCAAAAGGCCACCTCATCCCTTTAGTAGCAATGCCATGATGACGCCCCGGCTGTAAAGAGTCAGAAACTGCTGCAGGAGAGCCTGATTGCCAGACTTTGCTGGGGAAGCATTCCACCGTGCACTGAGGAGCCCCTCCCTGAGAGAACTCTCGGTTGCTTTTGCCTTGCATGCTCTTTGCTCCTGTGTGGTGTGGAAAACAGCAAACATAGCAGCGGAAGGCGGTGCTCTCTGTACGCCCTCTATCTCAAAGTGGTAAGTGGGCTTGGGAATAGGCATTCGCACTAGCCACGTGGGAAGTTGCAGAACAAGAAGCTTTGAAATAACAGCAGTTGGACGCAGGTCAGCTTTGGATTCAGCTTACGTGGGTGAAAGAATGCAGGGCAGAGCGTCCCATTCAAGGAATCACTGTCGTCGTTGCAGTGGATGCCGAAACTGAGCTTGCGATGTGCTTGCCGTGTCTGTCCTGTGCGCCTGCACGCTAGGCGTCTGAGTGAAGACTGCTGTGTAGAGTTCTCCTCGGCCGAGCGCAGATGCTGGTCTGTGTGGCCATTAACGTGAGGCCTTGCTGTGGACGCCTGGCTGTTGGGGGGAAAAAAGCCCGCGTACAACGAATTTAGCTTGGACGTTTAGAAAGTCGCTTTCTTCCTGCTACTTCCCGGCTGCTGCAGAGAGGCCCAGGGTCGTCTCTGGGGCGGTACGTATGTCGGCCTCCCGTGCCACAGCCTGAGCATGGAAAGCGAAGTGCCCATTCGCTTCAGTCCCCGAGCATCATGGCAGCAAGAGGTGTGTGCAAGTCTCTCCATAGCCTGGTGGCACAAGTGCCCTAAGCCCTCAGAGCTGCTGTCCTGCAGAGAGGGCTCTGAGGCTGTCTCAGTCCAAGTGACTTTTTTGCTTCCCAGACATGCATGTCCAGACTGACAGCTAAACACTGCTGTGGCGAGGTGAGCTTCTTACATATACTTGTCCTCCCAGACACAAGAACACTGTGAAGAGGTCTGCTGCCCAGCCTCAGGGGAAGAGGCAGAGAACGTTGCTTTCCGCACAGCACTGGAAGCAGGACGGATGGGCGTTCTGCTCAACAGGCAAAAAGCAGGGAGGAACAGCAGCGTCGGTCAAGTGAGCTCCCCCTTGTGGCTAGTGGAGCTTAATTCAAACCTGCGATGGAAATTGTGCTGGGGATGACTGAGCTCTAACTTCACGATCTGACACTTTCCGTCACTTTCTCCTCACTCACACACGGTGGTGGGATGGCCAAAAAAACGAAGGTGTGCAGGGTGTCCTCTCTGACACCCAGCTGAAGTCCAAGAGATACGTGTGCTGGGAATAGGACTTGCAACTAGTTTAAGGGAAGATGCCGTTGGGACTCCTTCAGCTGCTCATCCCCTCATCAGAACAAAGCGTTTCTCTGGGCCAGAGCTCTATCAGCCTGAACCAACCACGTGCAGCACAGCTCTCTCCTCTTTGTGATCTTCAGGTCAGGGAGAAACCATCCTACGCCGTGACTCGAAAGCTAAATGCTTAAGGGCCGTCCTAAGACTTCTGCATTCAAGCACCATGAAGATGGCCTTTCGTGCTTGGCTCTCTCCTCCACGGGCTCGGAATCATCCGGGAGGTCCTGGGTTCCTGAGGGCGCTGGGAGAGGACGCAAAAGGCCACCTCATCCCTTTAGTAGCAATGCCATGATGACGCCCCGGCTGTAAAGAGTCAGAAACTGCTGCAGGAGAGCCTGATTGCCAGACTTTGCTGGGGAAGCATTCCACCGTGCACTGAGGAGCCCCTCCCTGAGAGAACTCTCGGTTGCTTTTGTCTTGCATGCTCTTTGCTCCTGTGTGGTGTGGAAAACAGCAAACATAGCAGCGGAAGGCGGTGCTCTCTGTACGCCCTCTATCTCAAAGTGGTAAGTGGGCTTGGGAATAGGCATTCGCACTAGCCACGTGGGAAGTTGCAGAACAAGAAGCTTTGAAATAACAGCAGTTGGACGCAGGTCAGCTTTGGATTCAGCTTACGTGGGTGAAAGAATGCAGGGCAGAGCGTCCCATTCAAGGAATCACTGTCGTCGTTGCAGTGGATGCCGAAACTGAGCTTGCGATGTGCTTGCCGTGTCTGTCCTGTGCGCCTGCACGCTAGGCGTCTGAGTGAAGACTGCTGTGCAGAGTTCTCCTCGGCCGAGCGCAGATGCTGGTCTGTGTGGCCATTAACGTGAGGCCTTGCTGTGGAAGCCTGGCTGTCGGGGGGAAAAAAGCCCGCATACAACGAATTTAGCTTGGACGTTTAGAAAGTCGCTTTCTTCCTGCTACTTCCCGGCTGCTGCAGAGAGGCCCAGGGTCGTCTCTGGGGCGGTACGTATGTCGGCCTCCCGTGCCACAGTCTGAGCATTGAAAGCGAAGTGCCCATTCGCTTCAGTCCCCGAGCATCATGGCAGCAAGAGGTGTGTGCAAGCCTCTCCAAAGCCTGGTGGCACAAGTGCCCTAAGCCCTCAGAGCTGCTGTCCTGCAGAGAGGGCTCTGAGGCTGTCTCAGTCCAAGTGACTTTTTTGCTTCCCAGACATGCATGTCCAGACTGACAGCTAAACACTGCTGTGGCGAGGTGAGCTTCTTACATATACTTGTCCTCCCAGACACAAGAACACTGTGAAGAGGTCTGCTGCCCAGCCTCAGGGGAAGAGGCAGAGAACGTTGCTTTCCGCACAGCACTGGAAGCAGGACGGATGGGCGTTCTGCTCAACAGGCGAAAAGCAGGGAGGAACAGCAGCGTCGGTCAAGTGAGCTCCCCCTTGTGGCTAGTGGAGCTTAATTCAAACCTGCGATGGAAATTGTGCTGGGGATGACTGAGCTCTAACTTCACGATCTGACACTTTCCGTCACTTTCTCCTCACTCACACACGGTGGTGGGATGGCCAAAAAAACGTAGGTGTGCAGGGTGTCCTCTCTGACACCCAGCTGAAGTCCAAGAGATACGTGTGCTGGGAATAGGACTTGCAACTAGTTTAAGGGAAGATGCCGTTGGGACTCCTTCAGCTGCTCATCCCCTCATCAGAACAAAGCGTTTCTCTGGGCCAGAGCTCTATCAGCCTGAACCAACCACGTGCAGCACAGCTCTCTCCTCTTTGTGATCTTCAGGTCAGGGAGAAACCATCCTACGCCGTGACTCGAAAGCTAAATGCTTAAGGGCCGTCCTAAGACTTCTGCACTCAAGCACCCTGAAGATGGCCTTTCGTGCTTGGCTCTCTCCTCCACGGGCTCGGAATCATCCGGGAGGTCCTGGGTTCCTGAGGGCGCTGGGAGAGGACGCAAAAGGCCACCTCATCCCTTTAGTAGCAATGCCATGATGACGCCCCGGCTGTAAAGAGTCAGAAACTGCTGCAGGAGAGCCTGATTGCCAGACTTTGCTGGGGAAGCATTCCACCGTGCACTGAGGAGCCCCTCCCTGAGAGAACTCTCGGTTGCTTTTGCCTTGCATGCTCTTTGCTCCTGTGTGGTGTGGAAAACAGCAAACATAGCAGCGGAAGGCGGTGCTCTCTGTACGCCCTCTATCTCAAAGTGGTAAGTGGGCTTGGGAATAGGCATTCGCACTAGCCACGTGGGAAGTTGCAGAACAAGAAGCTTTGAAATAACAGCAGTTGGACGCAGGTCAGCTTTGGATTCAGCTTACGTGGGTGAAAGAATGCAGGGCAGAGCGTCCCATTCAAGGAATCACTGTCGTCGTTGCAGTGGATGCCGAAACTGAGCTTGCGATGTGCTTGCCGTGTCTGTCCTGTGCGCCTGCACGCTAGGCGTCTGAGTGAAGACTGCTGTGTAGAGTTCTCCTCGGCCGAGGGCAGATGCTGGTCTGTGTGGCCATTAACGTGAGGCCTTGCTGTGGACGCCTGGCTGTCGGGGGGAAAAAAGCCCGCATACAACGAATTTAGCTTGGACGTTTAGAAAGTCGCTTTCTTCCTGCTACTTCCCGGCTGCTGCAGAGAGGCCCAGGGTCGTCTCTGGGGCGGTACGTATGTCGGCCTCCCGTGCCACAGTCTGAGCATTGAAAGCGAAGTGCCCATTCGCTTCAGTCCCCGAGCATCATGGCAGCAAGAGGTGTGTGCAAGCCTCTCCAAAGCCTGGTGGCACAAGTGCCCTAAGCCCTCAGAGCTGCTGTCCTGCAGAGAGGGCTCTGAGGCTGTCTCAGTCCAAGTGACTTTTTTGCTTCCCAGACATGCATGTCCAGACTGACAGCTAAACACTGCTGTGGCGAGGTGAGCTTCTTACATATACTTGTCCTCCCAGACACAAGAACACTGTGAAGAGGTCTGCTGCCCAGCCTCAGGGGAAGAGGCAGAGAACGTTGCTTTCCGCACAGCACTGGAAGCAGGACGGATGGGCGTTCTGCTCAACAGGCGAAAAGCAGGGAGGAACAGCAGCGTCGGTCAAGTGAGCTCCCCCTTGTGGCTAGTGGAGCTTAATTCAAACCTGCGATGGAAATTGTGCTGGGGATGACTGAGCTCTAACTTCACGATCTGACACTTTCCGTCACTTTCTCCTCACTCACACACGGTGGTGGGATGGCCAAAAAAACGTGGGTGTGCAGGGTGTCCTCTCTGACACCCAGCTGAAGTCCAAGAGATACGTGTGCTGGGAATAGGACTTGCAACTAGTTTAAGGGAAGATGCCGTTGGGACTCCTTCAGCTGCTCATTCCCTCATCAGAACAAAGCGTTTCTCTGGGCCAGAGCTCTATCAGCCTGAACCAAGCACGGCCAGCACAGCTCTCTCCTCTTTGTGATCTTCAGGTCAGGGAGAAACCATCCTACGCCGTGACTCGAAAGCTAAATGCTTAAGGGCCGTCCTAAGACTTCTGCATTCAAGCACCCTGAAGATGGCCTTTCGTGCTTGGCTCTCTCCTCCACGGGCTCGGAATCATCCGGGAGGTCCTGGGTTCCTGAGGGCGCTGGGAGAGGACGCAAAAGGCCACCTCATCCCTTTAGTAGCAATGCCATGATGACGCCCCAGCTGTAAAGAGTCAGAAACTGCTGCAAGAGAGCCTGATTGCCAGACTTTGCTGGGGAAGCATTCCACCGTGCACTGAGGAGCCCCTCCCTGAGAGAACTCTCGGTTGCTTTTGCCTTGCATGCTCTTTGCTCCTGTGTGGTGTGGAAAACAGCAAACATAGCAGCGGAAGGCGGTGCTCTCTGTACGCCCTCTATCTCAAAGTGGTAAGTGGGCTTGGGAATAGGCATTCGCACTAGCCACGTGGGAAGCTGCAGAACAAGAAGCTTTGAAATAACAGCAGTTGGACGCAGGTCAGCTTTGGATTCAGCTTACGTGGGTGAAAGAATGCAGGGCAGAGCGTCCCATTCAAGGAATCACTGTCGTCGTTGCAGTGGATGCCGAAACTGAGCTTGCGATGTGCTTGCCGTGTCTGTCCTGTGCGCCTGCACTCTAGGCACCTGAGTGAAGACTGCTGTGTAGAGTTCTCCTCGGCCGAGCGCAGATGCTGGTCTGTGGGGCCATTAACGTGAGGCCTTTCTGAGGAAGCCTGGCTGTCAGGGAGATGCCCGCATACAACGAATTGAGCCTGCAACGTGCTTGCCGTGTCTGTCCTGTGTGCCTGCACGCTAGGCGTCTGAGTGAAGTCTCCTGTTTAGAGCTCTCCCTTGCTGAGCGGCGGCGGGTGCTCGCCTGTGTGGCCATTAACGTGAGGCCTTGCTGTGGACGCCTGGCTGTCGGGGGGAAAAAAGCCCGCATACAACGAATTTAGCTTGGACGTTTAGAAAGTCGCTTTCTTCCTGCTACTTCCCGGCTGCTGCAGAGAGGCCCAGGGTCGTCTCTGGGGCGGTACGTATGTCGGCCTCCCGTGCCACAGCCTGAGCATGGAAAGCGAAGTGCCCATTCGCTTCAGTCCCCGAGCATCATGGCAGCAAGAGGTGTGTGCAAGCCTCTCCAAAGCCTGGTGGCACAAGTGCCCTAAGCCCTCAGAGCTGCTGTCCTGCAGAGAGGGCTCTGAGGCTGTCTCAGTCCAAGTGACTTTTTTGCTTCCCAGACATGCATGTCCAGACTGACAGCTAAACACTGCTGTGGCGAGGTGAGCTTCTTACATATACTTGTCCTCCCAGACACAAGAACACTGTGAAGAGGTCTGCTGCCCAGCCTCAGGGGAAGAGGCAGAGAACGTTGCTTTCCGCACAGCACTGGAAGCAGGACGGATGGGCGTTCTGCTCAACAGGCGAAAAGCAGGGAGGAACAGCAGCGTCGGTCAAGTGAGCTCCCCCTTGTGGCTAGTGGAGCTTAATTCAAACCTGCGATGGAAATTGTGCTGGGGATGACTGAGCTCTAACTTCACGATCTGACACTTTCCGTCACTTTCTCCTCACTCACACACGGTGGTGGGATGGCCAAAAAAACTAAGGTGTGCAGGGTGTCCTCTCTGACACCCAGCTGAAGTCCAAGAGATACGTGTGCTGGGAATAGGACTTGCAACTAGTTTAAGGGAAGATGCCGTTGGGACTCCTTCAGCTGCTCATCCCCTCATCAGAACAAAGCGTTTCTCTGGGCCAGAGCTCTATCAGCCTGAACCAACCACGTGCAGCACAGCTCTCTCCTCTTTGTGATCTTCAGGTCAGGGAGAAACCATCCTACGCCGTGACTCGAAAGCTAAATGCTTAAGGGCCGTCCTAAGACTTCTGCACTCAAGCACCCTGAAGATGGCCTTTCGTGCTTGGCTCTCTCCTCCACGGGCTCGGAATCATCCGGGAGGTCCTGGGTTCCTGAGGGCGCTGGGAGAGGACGCAAAAGGCCACCTCATCCCTTTAGTAGCAATGCCATGATGACGCCCCGGCTGTAAAGAGTCAGAAACTGCTGCAGGAGAGCCTGATTGCCAGACTTTGCTGGGGAAGCATTCCACCGTGCACTGAGGAGCCCCTCCCTGAGAGAACTCTCGGTTGCTTTTGCCTTGCATGCTCTTTGCTCCTGTGTGGTGTGGAAAACAGCAAACATAGCAGCGGAAGGCGGTGCTCTCTGTACGCCCTCTATCTCAAAGTGGTAAGTGGGCTTGGGAATAGGCATTCGCACTAGCCACGTGGGAAGTTGCAGAACAAGAAGCTTTGAAATAACAGCAGTTGGACGCAGGTCAGCTTTGGATTCAGCTTACGTGGGTGAAAGAATGCAGGGCAGAGCGTCCCATTCAAGGAATCACTGTCGTCGTTGCAGTGGATGCCGAAACTGAGCTTGCGATGTGCTTGCCGTGTCTGTCCTGTGCGCCTGCACGCTAGGCGTCTGAGTGAAGACTGCTGTGTAGAGTTCTCCTCGGCCGAGCGCAGATGCTGGTCTGTGTGGCCATTAACGTGAGGCCTTGCTGTGGAAGCCTGGCTGTCGGGGGGAAAAAAGCCCGCATACAACGAATTTAGCTTGGACGTTTAGAAAGTCGCTTTCTTCCTGCTACTTCCCGGCTGCTGCAGAGAGGCCCAGGGTCGTCTCTGGGGCGGTACGTATGTCGGCCTCCCGTGCCACAGTCTGAGCATTGAAAGCGAAGTGCCCATTCGCTTCAGTCCCCGAGCATCATGGCAGCAAGAGGTGTGTGCAAGCCTCTCCAAAGCCTGGTGGCACAAGTGCCCTAAGCCCTCAGAGCTGCTGTCCTGCAGAGAGGGCTCTGAGGCTGTCTCAGTCCAAGTGACTTTTTTGCTTCCCAGACATGCATGTCCAGACTGACAGCTAAACACTGCTGTGGCGAGGTGAGCTTCTTACATATACTTGTCCTCCCAGACACAAGAACACTGTGAAGAGGTCTGCTGCCCAGCCTCAGGGGAAGAGGCAGAGAACGTTGCTTTCCGCACAGCACTGGAAGCAGGACGGATGGGCGTTCTGCTCAACAGGCGAAAAGCAGGGAGGAACAGCAGCGTCGGTCAAGTGAGCTCCCCCTTGTGGCTAGTGGAGCTTAATTCAAACCTGCGATGGAAATTGTGCTGGGGATGACTGAGCTCTAACTTCACGATCTGACACTTTCCGTCACTTTCTCCTCACTCACACACGGTGGTGGGATGGCCAAAAAAACGTAGGTGTGCAGGGTGTCCTCTCTGACACCCAGCTGAAGTCCAAGAGATACGTGTGCTGGGAATAGGACTTGCAACTAGTTTAAGGGAAGATGCCGTTGGGACTCCTTCAGCTGCTCATCCCCTCATCAGAACAAAGCGTTTCTCTGGGCCAGAGCTCTATCAGCCTGAACCAACCACGTGCAGCACAGCTCTCTCCTCTTTGTGATCTTCAGGTCAGGGAGAAACCATCCTACGCCGTGACTCGAAAGCTAAATGCTTAAGGGCCGTCCTAAGACTTCTGCACTCAAGCACCCTGAAGATGGCTTTTCGTGCTTGGCTCTCTCCTCCACGGGCTCGGAATCATCCGGGAGGTCCTGGGTTCCTGAGGGCGCTGGGAGAGGACGCAAAAGGCCACCTCATCCCTTTAGTAGCAATGCCATGATGACGCCCCGGCTGTAAAGAGTCAGAAACTGCTGCAGGAGAGCCTGATTGCCAGACATTGCTGGGGAAGCATTCCACCGTGCACTGAGGAGCCCCTCCCTGAGAGAACTCTCGGTTGCTTTTGCCTTGCATGCTCTTTGCTCCTGTGTGGTGTGGAAAACAGCAAACATTGCAGCGGAAGGCGGTGCTCTCTGTACGCCCTCTATCTCAAAGTGGTAAGTGGGCTTGGGAATAGGCATTCGCACTAGCCACGTGGGAAGCTGCAGAACAAGAAGCTTTGAAATAACAGCAGTTGGACGCAGGTCAGCTTTGGATTCAGCTTACGTGGGTGAAAGAATGCAGGGCAGAGCGTCCCATTCAAGGAATCACTGTCGTCGTTGCAGTGGATGCCGAAACTGAGCTTGCGATGTGCTTGCCGTGTCTGTCCTGTGTGCCTGCACTCTAGGCACCTGAGTGAAGACTGCTGTGTAGAGTTCTCCTCGGCCGAGCGCAGATGCTGGTCTGTGGGGCCATTAACGTGAGGCCTTTCTGAGGAAGCCTGGCTGTCAGGGAGATGCCCGCATACAACGAATTGAGCCTGCAATGTGCTTGCCGTTTCTGTCCTGTGTGCCTGCACGCTAGGCATCTGAGTGAAGTCTCCTGTTTAGAGCTCTCCCTTGCTGAGCGGCGGTGGGTGCTCGCCTGTGTGGCCATTAACGTGAGGCCTTGCTGTGGACGCCTGGCTGTCGGGGGGAAAAAAGCCCGCATACAACGAATTTAGCTTAGACGTTTAGAAAGTCGCTTTCTTCCTGCTACTTCCCGGCTGCTGCAGAGAGGCCCAGGGTCGTCTCTGGGGCGGTACGTATGTCGGCCTCCCGTGCCACAGTCTGAGCATTGAAAGCGAAGTGCCCATTCGCTTCAGTCCCCGAGCATCATGGCAGCAAGAGGTGTGTGCAAGCCTCTCCAAAGCCTGGTGGCACAAGTGCCCTAAGCCCTCAGAGCTGCTGTCCTGCAGAGAGGGCTCTGAGGCTGTCTCAGTCCAAGTGACTTTTTTGCTTCCCAGACATGCATGTCCAGACTGACAGCTAAACACTGCTGTGGCGAGGTGAGCTTCTTACATATACTTGTCCTCCCAGACACAAGAACACTGTGAAGAGGTCTGCTGCCCAGCCTCAGGGGAAGAGGCAGAGAACGTTGCTTTCCGCACAGCACTGGAAGCAGGACGGATGGGCGTTCTGCTCAACAGGCGAAAAGCAGGGAGGAACAGCAGCGTCGGTCAAGTGAGCTCCCCCTTGTGGCTAGTGGAGCTTAATTCAAACCTGCGATGGAAATTGTGCTGGGGATGACTGAGCTCTAACTTCACGATCTGACACTTTCCGTCACTTTCTCCTCACTCACACACGGTGGTGGGATGGCCAAAAAAACGTGGGTGTGCAGGGTGTCCTCTCTGACACCCAGCTGAAGTCCAAGAGATACGTGTGCTGGGAATAGGACTTGCAACTAGTTTAAGGGAAGATGCCGTTGGGACTCCTTCAGCTGCTCATCCCCTCATCAGAACAAAGCGTTTCTCTGGGCCAGAGCTCTATCAGCCTGAACCAACCACGTGCAGCACAGCTCTGTCCTCTTTGTGATCTTCAGGTCAGGGAGAAACCATCCTACGCCGTGACTCGAAAGCTAAATGCTTAAGGGCCGTCCTAAGACTTCTGCATTCAAGCACCCTGAAGATGGCCTTTCGTGCTTGGCTCTCTCCTCCACGGGCTCGGAATCATCCGGGAGGTCCTGGGTTCCTGAGGGCGCTGGGAGAGGACGCAAAAGGCCACCTCATCCCTTTAGTAGCAATGCCATGATGACGCCCCGGCTGTAAAGAGTCAGAAACTGCTGCAGGAGAGCCTGATTGCCAGACTTTGCTGGGGAAGCATTCCACCGTGCACTGAGGAGCCCCTCCCTGAGAGAACTCTCGGTTGCTTTTGCCTTGCATGCTCTTTGCTCCTGTGTGGTGTGGAAAACAGCAAACATAGCAGCGGAAGGCGGTGCTCTCTGTACGCCCTCTATCTCAAAGTGGTAAGTGGGCTTGGGAATAGGCATTCGCACTAGCCACGTGGGAAGCTGCAGAACAAGAAGCTTTGAAATAACAGCAGTTGGACGCAGGTCAGCTTTGGATTCAGCTTACGTGGGTGAAAGAATGCAGGGCAGAGCGTCCCATTCAAGGAATCACTGTCGTCGTTGCAGTGGATGCCGAAACTGAGCTAGCGATGTGCTTGCCGTGTCTGTCCTGTGCGCCTGCACGCTAGGCGTCTGAGTGAAGACTGCTGTGTAGAGTTCTCCTCGGCCGAGCGCAGATGCTGGTCTGTGTGGCCATTAACGTGAGGCCTTGCTGTGGAAGCCTGGCTGTCGGGGGGAAAAAAGCCCGCATACAACGAATTTAGCTTGGACGTTTAGAAAGTCGCTTTCTTCCTGCTACTTCCCGGCTGCTGCAGAGAGGCCCAGGGTCGTCTCTGGGGCGGTACGTATGTCGGCCTCCCGTGCCACAGTCTGAGCATTGAAAGCGAAGTGCCCATTCGCTTCAGTCCCCGAGCATCATGGCAGCAAGAGGTGTGTGCAAGCCTCTCCAAAGCCTGGTGGCACAAGTGCCCTAAGCCCTCAGAGCTGCTGTCCTGCAGAGAGGGCTCTGAGGCTGTCTCAGTCCAAGTGACTTTTTTGCTTCCCAGACATGCATGTCCAGACTGACAGCTAAACACTGCTGTGGCGAGGTGAGCTTCTTACATATACTTGTCCTCCCAGACACAAGAACACTGTGAAGAGGTCTGCTGCCCAGCCTCAGGGGAAGAGGCAGAGAACGTTGCTTTCCGCACAGCACTGGAAGCAGGACGGATGGGCGTTCTGCTCAACAGGCGAAAAGCAGGGAGGAACAGCAGCGTCGGTCAAGTGAGCTCCCCCTTGTGGCTAGTGGAGCTTAATTCAAACCTGCGATGGAAATTGTGCTGGGGATGACTGAGCTCTAACTTCACGATCTGACACTTTCCGTCACTTTCTCCTCACTCACACACGGTGGTGGGATGGCCAAAAAAACGTAGGTGTGCAGGGTGTCCTCTCTGACACCCAGCTGAAGTCCAAGAGATACGTGTGCTGGGAATAGGACTTGCAACTAGTTTAAGGGAAGATGCCGTTGGGACTCCTTCAGCTGCTCATCCCCTCATCAGAACAAAGCGTTTCTCTGGGCCAGAGCTCTATCAGCCTGAACCAACCACGTGCAGCACAGCTCTCTCCTCTTTGTGATCTTCAGGTCAGGGAGAAACCATCCTACGCCGTGACTCGAAAGCTAAATGCTTAAGGGCCGTCCTAAGACTTCTGCACTCAAGCACCCTGAAGATGGCTTTTCGTGCTTGGCTCTCTCCTCCACGGGCTCGGAATCATCCGGGAGGTCCTGGGTTCCTGAGGGCGCAGGGAGAGGACGCAAAAGGCCACCTCATCCCTTTAGTAGCAATGCCATGATGACGCCCCGGCTGTAAAGAGTCAGAAACTGCTGCAGGAGAGCCTGATTGCCAGACATTGCTGGGGAAGCATTCCACCGTGCACTGAGGAGCCCCTCCCTGAGAGAACTCTCGGTTGCTTTTGCCTTGCATGCTCTTTGCTCCTGTGTGGTGTGGAAAACAGCAAACATTGCAGCGGAAGGCGGTGCTCTCTGTACGCCCTCTATCTCAAAGTGGTAAGTGGGCTTGGGAATAGGCATTCGCACTAGCCACGTGGGAAGCTGCAGAACAAGAAGCTTTGAAATAACAGCAGTTGGACGCAGGTCAGCTTTGGATTCAGCTTACGTGGGTGAAAGAATGCAGGGCAGAGCGTCCCATTCAAGGAATCACTGTCGTCGTTGCAGTGGATGCCGAAACTGAGCTTGCGATGTGCTTGCCGTGTCTGTCCTGTGTGCCTGCACTCTAGGCACCTGAGTGAAGACTGCTGTGTAGAGTTCTCCTCGGCCGAGCGCAGATGCTGGTCTGTGGGGCCATTAACGTGAGGCCTTTCTGAGGAAGCCTGGCTGTCAGGGAGATGCCCGCATACAACGAATTGAGCCTGCAATGTGCTTGCCGTTTCTGTCCTGTGTGCCTGCACGCTAGGCATCTGAGTGAAGTCTCCTGTTTAGAGCTCTCCCTTGCTGAGCGGCGGTGGGTGCTCGCCTGTGTGGCCATTAACGTGAGGCCTTGCTGTGGACGCCTGGCTGTCGGGGGGAAAAAAGCCCGCATACAACGAATTTAGCTTGGACGTTTAGAAAGTCGCTTTCTTCCTGCTACTTCCCGGCTGCTGCAGAGAGGCCCAGGGTCGTCTCTGGGGCGGTACGTATGTCGGCCTCCCGTGCCACAGTCTGAGCATTGAAAGCGAAGTGCCCATTCGCTTCAGTCCCCGAGCATCATGGCAGCAAGAGGTGTGTGCAAGCCTCTCCAAAGCCTGGTGGCACAAGTGCCCTAAGCCCTCAGAGCTGCTGTCCTGCAGAGAGGGCTCTGAGGCTGTCTCAGTCCAAGTGACTTTTTTGCTTCCCAGACATGCATGTCCAGACTGACAGCTAAACACTGCTGTGGCGAGGTGAGCTTCTTACATATACTTGTCCTCCCAGACACAAGAACACTGTGAAGAGGTCTGCTGCCCAGCCTCAGGGGAAGAGGCAGAGAACGTTGCTTTCCGCACAGCACTGGAAGCAGGACGGATGGGCGTTCTGCTCAACAGGCGAAAAGCAGGGAGGAACAGCAGCGTCGGTCAAGTGAGCTCCCCCTTGTGGCTAGTGGAGCTTAATTCAAACCTGCGATGGAAATTGTGCTGGGGATGACTGAGCTCTAACTTCACGATCTGACACTTTCCGTCACTTTCTCCTCACTCACACACGGTGGTGGGATGGCCAAAAAAACGTGGGTGTGCAGGGTGTCCTCTCTGACACCCAGCTGAAGTCCAAGAGATACGTGTGCTGGGAATAGGACTTGCAACTAGTTTAAGGGAAGATGCCGTTGGGACTCCTTCAGCTGCTCATCCCCTCATCAGAACAAAGCGTTTCTCTGGGCCAGAGCTCTATCAGCCTGAACCAACCACGTGCAGCACAGCTCTGTCCTCTTTGTGATCTTCAGGTCAGGGAGAAACCATCCTACGCCGTGACTCGAAAGCTAAATGCTTAAGGGCCGTCCTAAGACTTCTGCATTCAAGCACCCTGAAGATGGCCTTTCGTGCTTGGCTCTCTCCTCCACGGGCTCGGAATCATCCGGGAGGTCCTGGGTTCCTGAGGGCGCTGGGAGAGGACGCAAAAGGCCACCTCATCACTTTAGTAGCAATGCCATGATGACGCCCCAGCTGTAAAGAGTCAGAAACTGCTGCAAGAGAACCTGATTGCCAGACTTTGCTGGGGAAGCATTCCACCGTGCACTGAGGAGCCCCTCCCTGAGAGAACTCTCGGTTGCTTTTGCCTTGCATGCTCTTTGCTCCTGTGTGGTGTGGAAAACAGCAAACATAGCAGCGGAAGGCGGTGCTCTCTGTACGCCCTCTATCTCAAAGTGGTAAGTGGGCTTGGGAATAGGCATTCGCACTAGCCACGTGGGAAGCTGCAGAACAAGAAGCTTTGAAATAACAGCAGTTGGACGCAGGTCAGCTTTGGATTCAGCTTACGTGGGTGAAAGAATGCAGGGCAGAGCGTCCCATTCAAGGAATCACTGTCGTCGTTGCAGTGGATGCCGAAACTGAGCTTGCGATGTGCTTGCCGTGTCTGTCCTGTGCGCCTGCACTCTAGGCACCTGAGTGAAGACTGCTGTGTAGAGTTCTCCTCGGCCGAGCGCAGATGCTGGTCTGTGGGGCCATTAACGTGAGGCCTTTCTGAGGAAGCCTGGCTGTCAGGGAGATGCCCGCATACAACGAATTGAGCCTGCAACGTGCTTGCCGTGTCTGTCCTGTGTGCCTGCACGCTAGGCGTCTGAGTGAAGTCTCCTGTTTAGAGCTCTCCCTTGCTGAGCGGCGGCGGGTGCTCGCCTGTGTGGCCATTAACGTGAGGCCTTGCTGTGGACGCCTGGCTGTCGGGGGGAAAAAAGCCCGCATACAACGAATTTAGCTTGGACGTTTAGAAAGTCGCTTTCTTCCTGCTACTTCCCGGCTGCTGCAGAGAGGCCCAGGGTCGTCTCTGGGGCGGTACGTATGTCGGCCTCCCGTGCCACAGCCTGAGCATGGAAAGCGAAGTGCCCATTCGCTTCAGTCCCCGAGCATCATGGCAGCAAGAGGTGTGTGCAAGCCTCTCCAAAGCCTGGTGGCACAAGTGCCCTAAGCCCTCAGAGCTGCTGTCCTGCAGAGAGGGCTCTGAGGCTGTCTCAGTCCAAGTGACTTTTTTGCTTCCCAGACATGCATGTCCAGACTGACAGCTAAACACTGCTGTGGCGAGGTGAGCTTCTTACATATACTTGTCCTCCCAGACACAAGAACACTGTGAAGAGGTCTGCTGCCCAGCCTCAGGGGAAGAGGCAGAGAACGTTGCTTTCCGCACAGCACTGGAAGCAGGACGGATGGGCGTTCTGCTCAACAGGCGAAAAGCAGGGAGGAACAGCAGCGTCGGTCAAGTGAGCTCCCCCTTGTGGCTAGTGGAGCTTAATTCAAACCTGCGATGGAAATTGTGCTGGGGATGACTGAGCTCTAACTTCACGATCTGACACTTTCCGTCACTTTCTCCTCACTCACACACGGTGGTGGGATGGCCAAAAAAACTAAGGTGTGCAGGGTGTCCTCTCTGACACCCAGCTGAAGTCCAAGAGATACGTGTGCTGGGAATAGGACTTGCAACTAGTTTAAGGGAAGATGCCGTTGGGACTCCTTCAGCTGCTCATCCCCTCATCAGAACAAAGCGTTTCTCTGGGCCAGAGCTCTATCAGCCTGAACCAACCACGTGCAGCACAGCTCTCTCCTCTTTGTGATCTTCAGGTCAGGGAGAAACCATCCTACGCCGTGACTCGAAAGCTAAATGCTTAAGGGCCGTCCTAAGACTTCTGCACTCAAGCACCCTGAAGATGGCCTTTCGTGCTTGGCTCTCTCCTCCACGGGCTCGGAATCATCCGGGAGGTCCTGGGTTCCTGAGGGCGCTGGGAGAGGACGCAAAAGGCCACCTCATCCCTTTAGTAGCAATGCCATGATGACGCCCCGGCTGTAAAGAGTCAGAAACTGCTGCAGGAGAGCCTGATTGCCAGACTTTGCTGGGGAAGCATTCCACCGTGCACTGAGGAGCCCCTCCCTGAGAGAACTCTCGGTTGCTTTTGCCTTGCATGCTCTTTGCTCCTGTGTGGTGTGGAAAACAGCAAACATAGCAGCGGAAGGCGGTGCTCTCTGTACGCCCTCTATCTCAAAGTGGTAAGTGGGCTTGGGAATAGGCATTCGCACTAGCCACGTGGGAAGTTGCAGAACAAGAAGCTTTGAAATAACAGCAGTTGGACGCAGGTCAGCTTTGGATTCAGCTTACGTGGGTGAAAGAATGCAGGGCAGAGCGTCCCATTCAAGGAATCACTGTCGTCGTTGCAGTGGATGCCGAAACTGAGCTTGCGATGTGCTTGCCGTGTCTGTCCTGTGCGCCTGCACGCTAGGCGTCTGAGTGAAGACTGCTGTGTAGAGTTCTCCTCGGCCGAGCGCAGATGCTGGTCTGTGTGGCCATTAACGTGAGGCCTTGCTGTGGAAGCCTGGCTGTCGGGGGGAAAAAAGCCCGCATACAACGAATTTAGCTTGGACGTTTAGAAAGTCGCTTTCTTCCTGCTACTTCCCGGCTGCTGCAGAGAGGCCCAGGGTCGTCTCTGGGGCGGTACGTATGTCGGCCTCCCGTGCCACAGTCTGAGCATTGAAAGCGAAGTGCCCATTCGCTTCAGTCCCCGAGCATCATGGCAGCAAGAGGTGTGTGCAAGCCTCTCCAAAGCCTGGTGGCACAAGTGCCCTAAGCCCTCAGAGCTGCTGTCCTGCAGAGAGGGCTCTGAGGCTGTCTCAGTCCAAGTGACTTTTTTGCTTCCCAGACATGCATGTCCAGACTGACAGCTAAACACTGCTGTGGCGAGGTGAGCTTCTTACATATACTTGTCCTCCCAGACACAAGAACACTGTGAAGAGGTCTGCTGCCCAGCCTCAGGGGAAGAGGCAGAGAACGTTGCTTTCCGCACAGCACTGGAAGCAGGACGGATGGGCGTTCTGCTCAACAGGCGAAAAGCAGGGAGGAACAGCAGCGTCGGTCAAGTGAGCTCCCCCTTGTGGCTAGTGGAGCTTAATTCAAACCTGCGATGGAAATTGTGCTGGGGATGACTGAGCTCTAACTTCACGATCTGACACTTTCCGTCACTTTCTCCTCACTCACACACGGTGGTGGGATGGCCAAAAAAACGTAGGTGTGCAGGGTGTCCTCTCTGACACCCAGCTGAAGTCCAAGAGATACGTGTGCTGGGAATAGGACTTGCAACTAGTTTAAGGGAAGATGCCGTTGGGACTCCTTCAGCTGCTCATCCCCTCATCAGAACAAAGCGTTTCTCTGGGCCAGAGCTCTATCAGCCTGAACCAACCACGTGCAGCACAGCTCTCTCCTCTTTGTGATCTTCAGGTCAGGGAGAAACCATCCTACGCCGTGACTCGAAAGCTAAATGCTTAAGGGCCGTCCTAAGACTTCTGCACTCAAGCACCCTGAAGATGGCTTTTCGTGCTTGGCTCTCTCCTCCACGGGCTCGGAATCATCCGGGAGGTCCTGGGTTCCTGAGGGCGCTGGGAGAGGACGCAAAAGGCCACCTCATCCCTTTAGTAGCAATGCCATGATGACGCCCCGGCTGTAAAGAGTCAGAAACTGCTGCAGGAGAGCCTGATTGCCAGACATTGCTGGGGAAGCATTCCACCGTGCACTGAGGAGCCCCTCCCTGAGAGAACTCTCGGTTGCTTTTGCCTTGCATGCTCTTTGCTCCTGTGTGGTGTGGAAAACAGCAAACATTGCAGCGGAAGGCGGTGCTCTCTGTACGCCCTCTATCTCAAAGTGGTAAGTGGGCTTGGGAATAGGCATTCGCACTAGCCACGTGGGAAGCTGCAGAACAAGAAGCTTTGAAATAACAGCAGTTGGACGCAGGTCAGCTTTGGATTCAGCTTACGTGGGTGAAAGAATGCAGGGCAGAGCGTCCCATTCAAGGAATCACTGTCGTCGTTGCAGTGGATGCCGAAACTGAGCTTGCGATGTGCTTGCCGTGTCTGTCCTGTGTGCCTGCACTCTAGGCACCTGAGTGAAGACTGCTGTGTAGAGTTCTCCTCGGCCGAGCGCAGATGCTGGTCTGTGGGGCCATTAACGTGAGGCCTTTCTGAGGAAGCCTGGCTGTCAGGGAGATGCCCGCATACAACGAATTGAGCCTGCAATGTGCTTGCCGTTTCTGTCCTGTGTGCCTGCACGCTAGGCATCTGAGTGAAGTCTCCTGTTTAGAGCTCTCCCTTGCTGAGCGGCGGTGGGTGCTCGCCTGTGTGGCCATTAACGTGAGGCCTTGCTGTGGACGCCTGGCTGTCGGGGGGAAAAAAGCCCGCATACAACGAATTTAGCTTGGACGTTTAGAAAGTCGCTTTCTTCCTGCTACTTCCCGGCTGCTGCAGAGAGGCCCAGGGTCGTCTCTGGGGCGGTACGTATGTCGGCCTCCCGTGCCACAGTCTGAGCATTGAAAGCGAAGTGCCCATTCGCTTCAGTCCCCGAGCATCATGGCAGCAAGAGGTGTGTGCAAGCCTCTCCAAAGCCTGGTGGCACAAGTGCCCTAAGCCCTCAGAGCTGCTGTCCTGCAGAGAGGGCTCTGAGGCTGTCTCAGTCCAAGTGACTTTTTTGCTTCCCAGACATGCATGTCCAGACTGACAGCTAAACACTGCTGTGGCGAGGTGAGCTTCTTACATATACTTGTCCTCCCAGACACAAGAACACTGTGAAGAGGTCTGCTGCCCAGCCTCAGGGGAAGAGGCAGAGAACGTTGCTTTCCGCACAGCACTGGAAGCAGGACGGATGGGCGTTCTGCTCAACAGGCGAAAAGCAGGGAGGAACAGCAGCGTCGGTCAAGTGAGCTCCCCCTTGTGGCTAGTGGAGCTTAATTCAAACCTGCGATGGAAATTGTGCTGGGGATGACTGAGCTCTAACTTCACGATCTGACACTTTCCGTCACTTTCTCCTCACTCACACACGGTGGTGGGATGGCCAAAAAAACGTGGGTGTGCAGGGTGTCCTCTCTGACACCCAGCTGAAGTCCAAGAGATACGTGTGCTGGGAATAGGACTTGCAACTAGTTTAAGGGAAGATGCCGTTGGGACTCCTTCAGCTGCTCATCCCCTCATCAGAACAAAGCGTTTCTCTGGGCCAGAGCTCTATCAGCCTGAACCAACCACGTGCAGCACAGCTCTGTCCTCTTTGTGATCTTCAGGTCAGGGAGAAACCATCCTACGCCGTGACTCGAAAGCTAAATGCTTAAGGGCCGTCCTAAGACTTCTGCATTCAAGCACCCTGAAGATGGCCTTTCGTGCTTGGCTCTCTCCTCCACGGGCTCGGAATCATCCGGGAGGTCCTGGGTTCCTGAGGGCGCTGGGAGAGGACGCAAAAGGCCACCTCATCCCTTTAGTAGCAATGCCATGATGACGCCCCGGCTGTAAAGAGTCAGAAACTGCTGCAGGAGAGCCTGATTGCCAGACTTTGCTGGGGAAGCATTCCACCGTGCACTGAGGAGCCCCTCCCTGAGAGAACTCTCGGTTGCTTTTGCCTTGCATGCTCTTTGCTCCTGTGTGGTGTGGAAAACAGCAAACATAGCAGCGGAAGGCGGTGCTCTCTGTACGCCCTCTATCTCAAAGTGGTAAGTGGGCTTGGGAATAGGCATTCGCACTAGCCACGTGGGAAGCTGCAGAACAAGAAGCTTTGAAATAACAGCAGTTGGACGCAGGTCAGCTTTGGATTCAGCTTACGTGGGTGAAAGAATGCAGGGCAGAGCGTCCCATTCAAGGAATCACTGTCGTCGTTGCAGTGGATGCCGAAACTGAGCTTGCGATGTGCTTGCCGTGTCTGTCCTGTGCGCCTGCACTCTAGGCACCTGAGTGAAGACTGCTGTGTAGAGTTCTCCTCGGCCGAGCGCAGATGCTGGTCTGTGGGGCCATTAACGTGAGGCCTTTCTGAGGAAGCCTGGCTGTCAGGGAGATGCCCGCATACAACGAATTGAGCCTGCAACGTGCTTGCCGTGTCTGTCCTGTGTGCCTGCACGCTAGGCGTCTGAGTGAAGTCTCCTGTTTAGAGCTCTCCCTTGCTGAGCGGCGGCGGGTGCTCGCCTGTGTGGCCATTAACGTGAGGCCTTGCTGTGGACGCCTGGCTGTCGGGGGGAAAAAAGCCCGCATACAACGAATTTAGCTTGGACGTTTAGAAAGTCGCTTTCTTCCTGCTACTTCCCGGCTGCTGCAGAGAGGCCCAGGGTCGTCTCTGGGGCGGTACGTATGTCGGCCTCCCGTGCCACAGCCTGAGCATGGAAAGCGAAGTGCCCATTCGCTTCAGTCCCCGAGCATCATGGCAGCAAGAGGTGTGTGCAAGCCTCTCCAAAGCCTGGTGGCACAAGTGCCCTAAGCCCTCAGAGCTGCTGTCCTGCAGAGAGGGCTCTGAGGCTGTCTCAGTCCAAGTGACTTTTTTGCTTCCCAGACATGCATGTCCAGACTGACAGCTAAACACTGCTGTGGCGAGGTGAGCTTCTTACATATACTTGTCCTCCCAGACACAAGAACACTGTGAAGAGGTCTGCTGCCCAGCCTCAGGGGAAGAGGCAGAGAACGTTGCTTTCCGCACAGCACTGGAAGCAGGACGGATGGGCGTTCTGCTCAACAGGCGAAAAGCAGGGAGGAACAGCAGCGTCGGTCAAGTGAGCTCCCCCTTGTGGCTAGTGGAGCTTAATTCAAACCTGCGATGGAAATTGTGCTGGGGATGACTGAGCTCTAACTTCACGATCTGACACTTTCCGTCACTTTCTCCTCACTCACACACGGTGGTGGGATGGCCAAAAAAACTAAGGTGTGCAGGGTGTCCTCTCTGACACCCAGCTGAAGTCCAAGAGATACGTGTGCTGGGAATAGGACTTGCAACTAGTTTAAGGGAAGATGCCGTTGGGACTCCTTCAGCTGCTCATCCCCTCATCAGAACAAAGCGTTTCTCTGGGCCAGAGCTCTATCAGCCTGAACCAACCACGTGCAGCACAGCTCTCTCCTCTTTGTGATCTTCAGGTCAGGGAGAAACCATCCTACGCCGTGACTCGAAAGCTAAATGCTTAAGGGCCGTCCTAAGACTTCTGCACTCAAGCACCCTGAAGATGGTCTTTCGTGCTTGGCTCTCTCCTCCACGGGCTCGGAATCATCCGGGAGGTCCTGGGTTCCTGAGGGCGCTGGGAGAGGACGCAAAAGGCCACCTCATCCCTTTAGTAGCAATGCCATGATGACGCCCCGGCTGTAAAGAGTCAGAAACTGCTGCAGGAGAGCCTGATTGCCAGACTTTGCTGGGGAAGCATTCCACCGTGCACTGAGGAGCCCCTCCCTGAGAGAACTCTCGGTTGCTTTTGCCTTGCATGCTCTTTGCTCCTGTGTGGTGTGGAAAACAGCAAACATAGCAGCGGAAGGCGGTGCTCTCTGTACGCCCTCTATCTCAAAGTGGTAAGTGGGCTTGGGAATAGGCATTCGCACTAGCCACGTGGGAAGTTGCAGAACAAGAAGCTTTGAAATAACAGCAGTTGGACGCAGGTCAGCTTTGGATTCAGCTTACGTGGGTGAAAGAATGCAGGGCAGAGCGTCCCATTCAAGGAATCACTGTCGTCGTTGCAGTGGATGCCGAAACTGAGCTTGCGATGTGCTTGCCGTGTCTGTCCTGTGCGCCTGCACGCTAGGCGTCTGAGTGAAGACTGCTGTGTAGAGTTCTCCTCGGCCGAGCGCAGATGCTGGTCTGTGTGGCCATTAACGTGAGGCCTTGCTGTGGAAGCCTGGCTGTCGGGGGGAAAAAAGCCCGCATACAACGAATTTAGCTTGGACGTTTAGAAAGTCGCTTTCTTCCTGCTACTTCCCGGCTGCTGCAGAGAGGCCCAGGGTCGTCTCTGGGGCGGTACGTATGTCGGCCTCCCGTGCCACAGTCTGAGCATTGAAAGCGAAGTGCCCATTCGCTTCAGTCCCCGAGCATCATGGCAGCAAGAGGTGTGTGCAAGCCTCTCCAAAGCCTGGTGGCACAAGTGCCCTAAGCCCTCAGAGCTGCTGTCCTGCAGAGAGGGCTCTGAGGCTGTCTCAGTCCAAGTGACTTTTTTGCTTCCCAGACATGCATGTCCAGACTGACAGCTAAACACTGCTGTGGCGAGGTGAGCTTCTTACATATACTTGTCCTCCCAGACACAAGAACACTGTGAAGAGGTCTGCTGCCCAGCCTCAGGGGAAGAGGCAGAGAACGTTGCTTTCCGCACAGCACTGGAAGCAGGACGGATGGGCGTTCTGCTCAACAGGCGAAAAGCAGGGAGGAACAGCAGCGTCGGTCAAGTGAGCTCCCCCTTGTGGCTAGTGGAGCTTAATTCAAACCTGCGATGGAAATTGTGCTGGGGATGACTGAGCTCTAACTTCACGATCTGACACTTTCCGTCACTTTCTCCTCACTCACACACGGTGGTGGGATGGCCAAAAAAACGTAGGTGTGCAGGGTGTCCTCTCTGACACCCAGCTGAAGTCCAAGAGATACGTGTGCTGGGAATAGGACTTGCAACTAGTTTAAGGGAAGATGCCGTTGGGACTCCTTCAGCTGCTCATCCCCTCATCAGAACAAAGCGTTTCTCTGGGCCAGAGCTCTATCAGCCTGAACCAACCACGTGCAGCACAGCTCTCTCCTCTTTGTGATCTTCAGGTCAGGGAGAAACCATCCTACGCCGTGACTCGAAAGCTAAATGCTTAAGGGCCGTCCTAAGACTTCTGCACTCAAGCACCCTGAAGATGGCTTTTCGTGCTTGGCTCTCTCCTCCACGGGCTCGGAATCATCCGGGAGGTCCTGGGTTCCTGAGGGCGCTGGGAGAGGACGCAAAAGGCCACCTCATCCCTTTAGTAGCAATGCCATGATGACGCCCCGGCTGTAAAGAGTCAGAAACTGCTGCAGGAGAGCCTGATTGCCAGACATTGCTGGGGAAGCATTCCACCGTGCACTGAGGAGCCCCTCCCTGAGAGAACTCTCGGTTGCTTTTGCCTTGCATGCTCTTTGCTCCTGTGTGGTGTGGAAAACAGCAAACATTGCAGCGGAAGGCGGTGCTCTCTGTACGCCCTCTATCTCAAAGTGGTAAGTGGGCTTGGGAATAGGCATTCGCACTAGCCACGTGGGAAGCTGCAGAACAAGAAGCTTTGAAATAACAGCAGTTGGACGCAGGTCAGCTTTGGATTCAGCTTACGTGGGTGAAAGAATGCAGGGCAGAGCGTCCCATTCAAGGAATCACTGTCGTCGTTGCAGTGGATGCCGAAACTGAGCTTGCGATGTGCTTGCCGTGTCTGTCCTGTGTGCCTGCACTCTAGGCACCTGAGTGAAGACTGCTGTGTAGAGTTCTCCTCGGCCGAGCGCAGATGCTGGTCTGTGGGGCCATTAACGTGAGGCCTTTCTGAGGAAGCCTGGCTGTCAGGGAGATGCCCGCATACAACGAATTGAGCCTGCAATGTGCTTGCCGTTTCTGTCCTGTGTGCCTGCACGCTAGGCATCTGAGTGAAGTCTCCTGTTTAGAGCTCTCCCTTGCTGAGCGGCGGTGGGTGCTCGCCTGTGTGGCCATTAACGTGAGGCCTTGCTGTGGACGCCTGGCTGTCGGGGGGAAAAAAGCCCGCATACAACGAATTTAGCTTAGACGTTTAGAAAGTCGCTTTCTTCCTGCTACTTCCCGGCTGCTGCAGAGAGGCCCAGGGTCGTCTCTGGGGCGGTACGTATGTCGGCCTCCCGTGCCACAGTCTGAGCATTGAAAGCGAAGTGCCCATTCGCTTCAGTCCCCGAGCATCATGGCAGCAAGAGGTGTGTGCAAGCCTCTCCAAAGCCTGGTGGCACAAGTGCCCTAAGCCCTCAGAGCTGCTGTCCTGCAGAGAGGGCTCTGAGGCTGTCTCAGTCCAAGTGACTTTTTTGCTTCCCAGACATGCATGTCCAGACTGACAGCTAAACACTGCTGTGGCGAGGTGAGCTTCTTACATATACTTGTCCTCCCAGACACAAGAACACTGTGAAGAGGTCTGCTGCCCAGCCTCAGGGGAAGAGGCAGAGAACGTTGCTTTCCGCACAGCACTGGAAGCAGGACGGATGGGCGTTCTGCTCAACAGGCGAAAAGCAGGGAGGAACAGCAGCGTCGGTCAAGTGAGCTCCCCCTTGTGGCTAGTGGAGCTTAATTCAAACCTGCGATGGAAATTGTGCTGGGGATGACTGAGCTCTAACTTCACGATCTGACACTTTCCGTCACTTTCTCCTCACTCACACACGGTGGTGGGATGGCCAAAAAAACGTGGGTGTGCAGGGTGTCCTCTCTGACACCCAGCTGAAGTCCAAGAGATACGTGTGCTGGGAATAGGACTTGCAACTAGTTTAAGGGAAGATGCCGTTGGGACTCCTTCAGCTGCTCATCCCCTCATCAGAACAAAGCGTTTCTCTGGGCCAGAGCTCTATCAGCCTGAACCAACCACGTGCAGCACAGCTCTGTCCTCTTTGTGATCTTCAGGTCAGGGAGAAACCATCCTACGCCGTGACTCGAAAGCTAAATGCTTAAGGGCCGTCCTAAGACTTCTGCATTCAAGCACCCTGAAGATGGCCTTTCGTGCTTGGCTCTCTCCTCCACGGGCTCGGAATCATCCGGGAGGTCCTGGGTTCCTGAGGGCGCTGGGAGAGGACGCAAAAGGCCACCTCATCCCTTTAGTAGCAATGCCATGATGACGCCCCGGCTGTAAAGAGTCAGAAACTGCTGCAGGAGAGCCTGATTGCCAGACTTTGCTGGGGAAGCATTCCACCGTGCACTGAGGAGCCCCTCCCTGAGAGAACTCTCGGTTGCTTTTGCCTTGCATGCTCTTTGCTCCTGTGTGGTGTGGAAAACAGCAAACATAGCAGCGGAAGGCGGTGCTCTCTGTACGCCCTCTATCTCAAAGTGGTAAGTGGGCTTGGGAATAGGCATTCGCACTAGCCACGTGGGAAGCTGCAGAACAAGAAGCTTTGAAATAACAGCAGTTGGACGCAGGTCAGCTTTGGATTCAGCTTACGTGGGTGAAAGAATGCAGGGCAGAGCGTCCCATTCAAGGAATCACTGTCGTCGTTGCAGTGGATGCCGAAACTGAGCTAGCGATGTGCTTGCCGTGTCTGTCCTGTGCGCCTGCACGCTAGGCGTCTGAGTGAAGACTGCTGTGTAGAGTTCTCCTCGGCCGAGCGCAGATGCTGGTCTGTGTGGCCATTAACGTGAGGCCTTGCTGTGGAAGCCTGGCTGTCGGGGGGAAAAAAGCCCGCATACAACGAATTTAGCTTGGACGTTTAGAAAGTCGCTTTCTTCCTGCTACTTCCCGGCTGCTGCAGAGAGGCCCAGGGTCGTCTCTGGGGCGGTACGTATGTCGGCCTCCCGTGCCACAGTCTGAGCATTGAAAGCGAAGTGCCCATTCGCTTCAGTCCCCGAGCATCATGGCAGCAAGAGGTGTGTGCAAGCCTCTCCAAAGCCTGGTGGCACAAGTGCCCTAAGCCCTCAGAGCTGCTGTCCTGCAGAGAGGGCTCTGAGGCTGTCTCAGTCCAAGTGACTTTTTTGCTTCCCAGACATGCATGTCCAGACTGACAGCTAAACACTGCTGTGGCGAGGTGAGCTTCTTACATATACTTGTCCTCCCAGACACAAGAACACTGTGAAGAGGTCTGCTGCCCAGCCTCAGGGGAAGAGGCAGAGAACGTTGCTTTCCGCACAGCACTGGAAGCAGGACGGATGGGCGTTCTGCTCAACAGGCGAAAAGCAGGGAGGAACAGCAGCGTCGGTCAAGTGAGCTCCCCCTTGTGGCTAGTGGAGCTTAATTCAAACCTGCGATGGAAATTGTGCTGGGGATGACTGAGCTCTAACTTCACGATCTGACACTTTCCGTCACTTTCTCCTCACTCACACACGGTGGTGGGATGGCCAAAAAAACGTAGGTGTGCAGGGTGTCCTCTCTGACACCCAGCTGAAGTCCAAGAGATACGTGTGCTGGGAATAGGACTTGCAACTAGTTTAAGGGAAGATGCCGTTGGGACTCCTTCAGCTGCTCATCCCCTCATCAGAACAAAGCGTTTCTCTGGGCCAGAGCTCTATCAGCCTGAACCAACCACGTGCAGCACAGCTCTCTCCTCTTTGTGATCTTCAGGTCAGGGAGAAACCATCCTACGCCGTGACTCGAAAGCTAAATGCTTAAGGGCCGTCCTAAGACTTCTGCACTCAAGCACCCTGAAGATGGCTTTTCGTGCTTGGCTCTCTCCTCCACGGGCTCGGAATCATCCGGGAGGTCCTGGGTTCCTGAGGGCGCAGGGAGAGGACGCAAAAGGCCACCTCATCCCTTTAGTAGCAATGCCATGATGACGCCCCGGCTGTAAAGAGTCAGAAACTGCTGCAGGAGAGCCTGATTGCCAGACATTGCTGGGGAAGCATTCCACCGTGCACTGAGGAGCCCCTCCCTGAGAGAACTCTCGGTTGCTTTTGTCTTGCATGCTCTTTGCTCCTGTGTGGTGTGGAAAACAGCAAACATAGCAGCGGAAGGCGGTGCTCTCTGTACGCCCTCTATCTCAAAGTGGTAAGTGGGCTTGGGAATAGGCATTCGCACTAGCCACGTGGGAAGCTGCAGAACAAGAAGCTTTGAAATAACAGCAGTTGGACGCAGGTCAGCTTTGGATTCAGCTTACGTGGGTGAAAGAATGCAGGGCAGAGCGTCCCATTCAAGGAATCACTGTCGTCGTTGCAGTGGATGCCGAAACTGAGCTTGCGATGTGCTTGCCGTGTCTGTCCTGTGTGCCTGCACTCTAGGCACCTGAGTGAAGACTGCTGTGTAGAGTTCTCCTCGGCCGAGCGCAGATGCTGGTCTGTGGGGCCATTAACGTGAGGCCTTTCTGAGGAAGCCTGGCTGTCAGGGAGATGCCCGCATACAACGAATTGAGCCTGCAATATGCTTGCCGTTTCTGTCCTGTGTGCCTGCACGCTAGGCATCTGAGTGAAGTCTCCTGTTTAGAGCTCTCCCTTGCTGAGCGGCGGTGGGTGCTCGCCTGTGTGGCCATTAACGTGAGGCCTTGCTGTGGACGCCTGGCTGTCGGGGGGAAAAAAGCCCGCATACAACGAATTTAGCTTGGACGTTTAGAAAGTCGCTTTCTTCCTGCTACTTCCCGGCTGCTGCAGAGAGGCCCAGGGTCGTCTCTGGGGCGGTACGTATGTCGGCCTCCCGTGCCACAGTCTGAGCATTGAAAGCGAAGTGCCCATTCGCTTCAGTCCCCGAGCATCATGGCAGCAAGAGGTGTGTGCAAGCCTCTCCAAAGCCTGGTGGCACAAGTGCCCTAAGCCCTCAGAGCTGCTGTCCTGCAGAGAGGGCTCTGAGGCTGTCTCAGTCCAAGTGACTTTTTTGCTTCCCAGACATGCATGTCCAGACTGACAGCTAAACACTGCTGTGGCGAGGTGAGCTTCTTACATATACTTGTCCTCCCAGACACAAGAACACTGTGAAGAGGTCTGCTGCCCAGCCTCAGGGGAAGAGGCAGAGAACGTTGCTTTCCGCACAGCACTGGAAGCAGGACGGATGGGCGTTCTGCTCAACAGGCGAAAAGCAGGGAGGAACAGCAGCGTCGGTCAAGTGAGCTCCCCCTTGTGGCTAGTGGAGCTTAATTCAAACCTGCGATGGAAATTGTGCTGGGGATGACTGAGCTCTAACTTCACGATCTGACACTTTCCGTCACTTTCTCCTCACTCACACACGGTGGTGGGATGGCCAAAAAAACGTGGGTGTGCAGGGTGTCCTCTCTGACACCCAGCTGAAGTCCAAGAGATACGTGTGCTGGGAATAGGACTTGCAACTAGTTTAAGGGAAGATGCCGTTGGGACTCCTTCAGCTGCTCATCCCCTCATCAGAACAAAGCGTTTCTCTGGGCCAGAGCTCTATCAGCCTGAACCAACCACGTGCAGCACAGCTCTGTCCTCTTTGTGATCTTCAGGTCAGGGAGAAACCATCCTACGCCGTGACTCGAAAGCTAAATGCTTAAGGGCCGTCCTAAGACTTCTGCATTCAAGCACCCTGAAGATGGCCTTTCGTGCTTGGCTCTCTCCTCCACGGGCTCGGAATCATCCGGGAGGTCCTGGGTTCCTGAGGGCGCTGGGAGAGGACGCAAAAGGCCACCTCATCACTTTAGTAGCAATGCCATGATGACGCCCCAGCTGTAAAGAGTCAGAAACTGCTGCAAGAGAACCTGATTGCCAGACTTTGCTGGGGAAGCATTCCACCGTGCACTGAGGAGCCCCTCCCTGAGAGAACTCTCGGTTGCTTTTGCCTTGCATGCTCTTTGCTCCTGTGTGGTGTGGAAAACAGCAAACATAGCAGCGGAAGGCGGTGCTCTCTGTACGCCCTCTATCTCAAAGTGGTAAGTGGGCTTGGGAATAGGCATTCGCACTAGCCACGTGGGAAGCTGCAGAACAAGAAGCTTTGAAATAACAGCAGTTGGACGCAGGTCAGCTTTGGATTCAGCTTACGTGGGTGAAAGAATGCAGGGCAGAGCGTCCCATTCAAGGAATCACTGTCGTCGTTGCAGTGGATGCCGAAACTGAGCTTGCGATGTGCTTGCCGTGTCTGTCCTGTGCGCCTGCACTCTAGGCACCTGAGTGAAGACTGCTGTGTAGAGTTCTCCTCGGCCGAGCGCAGATGCTGGTCTGTGGGGCCATTAACGTGAGGCCTTTCTGAGGAAGCCTGGCTGTCAGGGAGATGCCCGCATACAACGAATTGAGCCTGCAACGTGCTTGCCGTGTCTGTCCTGTGTGCCTGCACGCTAGGCGTCTGAGTGAAGTCTCCTGTTTAGAGCTCTCCCTTGCTGAGCGGCGGCGGGTGCTCGCCTGTGTGGCCATTAACGTGAGGCCTTGCTGTGGACGCCTGGCTGTCGGGGGGAAAAAAGCCCGCATACAACGAATTTAGCTTGGACGTTTAGAAAGTCGCTTTCTTCCTGCTACTTCCCGGCTGCTGCAGAGAGGCCCAGGGTCGTCTCTGGGGCGGTACGTATGTCGGCCTCCCGTGCCACAGCCTGAGCATGGAAAGCGAAGTGCCCATTCGCTTCAGTCCCCGAGCATCATGGCAGCAAGAGGTGTGTGCAAGCCTCTCCAAAGCCTGGTGGCACAAGTGCCCTAAGCCCTCAGAGCTGCTGTCCTGCAGAGAGGGCTCTGAGGCTGTCTCAGTCCAAGTGACTTTTTTGCTTCCCAGACATGCATGTCCAGACTGACAGCTAAACACTGCTGTGGCGAGGTGAGCTTCTTACATATACTTGTCCTCCCAGACACAAGAACACTGTGAAGAGGTCTGCTGCCCAGCCTCAGGGGAAGAGGCAGAGAACGTTGCTTTCCGCACAGCACTGGAAGCAGGACGGATGGGCGTTCTGCTCAACAGGCGAAAAGCAGGGAGGAACAGCAGCGTCGGTCAAGTGAGCTCCCCCTTGTGGCTAGTGGAGCTTAATTCAAACCTGCGATGGAAATTGTGCTGGGGATGACTGAGCTCTAACTTCACGATCTGACACTTTCCGTCACTTTCTCCTCACTCACACACGGTGGTGGGATGGCCAAAAAAACGTGGGTGTGCAGGGTGTCCTCTCTGACACCCAGCTGAAGTCCAAGAGATACGTGTGCTGGGAATAGGACTTGCAACTAGTTTAAGGGAAGATGCCGTTGGGACTCCTTCAGCTGCTCATCCCCTCATCAGAACAAAGCGTTTCTCTGGGCCAGAGCTCTATCAGCCTGAGCCACCCACGTGCAGCACAGCTCTCTCCTCTTTGTGATCTTCAGGTCAGGGAGAAACCATCCTACGCCGTGACTCGAAAGCTAAATGCTTAAGGGCCGTCCTAAGACTTCTGCACTCAAGCACCCTGAAGATGGCCTTTCGTGCTTGGCTCTCTCCTCCACGGGCTCGGAATCATCCGGGAGGTCCTGGGTTCCTGAGGGCGCTGGGAGAGGACGCAAAAGGCCACCTCATCCCTTTAGTAGCAATGCCATGATGACGCCCCGGCTGTAAAGAGTCAGAAACTGCTGCAGGAGAGCCTGATTGCCAGACTTTGCTGGGGAAGCATTCCACCGTGCACTGAGGAGCCCCTCCCTGAGAGAACTCTCGGTTGCTTTTGCCTTGCATGCTCTTTGCTCCTGTGTGGTGTGGAAAACAGCAAACATAGCAGCGGAAGGCGGTGCTCTCTGTACGCCCTCTATCTCAAAGTGGTAAGTGGGCTTGGGAATAGGCATTCGCACTAGCCACGTGGGAAGTTGCAGAACAAGAAGCTTTGAAATAACAGCAGTTGGACGCAGGTCAGCTTTGGATTCAGCTTACGTGGGTGAAAGAATGCAGGGCAGAGCGTCCCATTCAAGGAATCACTGTCGTCGTTGCAGTGGATGCCGAAACTGAGCTTGCGATGTGCTTGCCGTGTCTGTCCTGTGCGCCTGCACGCTAGGCGTCTGAGTGAAGACTGCTGTGTAGAGTTCTCCTCGGCCGAGCGCAGATGCTGGTCTGTGTGGCCATTAACGTGAGGCCTTGCTGTGGACGCCTGGCTGTTGGGGGGAAAAAAGCCCGCATACAACGAATTTAGCTTGGACGTTTAGAAAGTCGCTTTCTTCCTGCTACTTCCCGGCTGCTGCAGAGAGGCCCAGGGTCGTCTCTGGGGCGGTACGTATGTCGGCCTCCCGTGCCACAGCCTGAGCATGGAAAGCGAAGTGCCCATTCGCTTCAGTCCCCGAGCATCATGGCAGCAAGAGGTGTGTGCAAGTCTCTCCATAGCCTGGTGGCACAAGTGCCCTAAGCCCTCAGAGCTGCTGTCCTGCAGAGAGGGCTCTGAGGCTGTCTCAGTCCAAGTGACTTTTTTGCTTCCCAGACATGCATGTCCAGACTGACAGCTAAACACTGCTGTGGCGAGGTGAGCTTCTTACATATACTTGTCCTCCCAGACACAAGAACACTGTGAAGAGGTCTGCTGCCCAGCCTCAGGGGAAGAGGCAGAGAACGTTGCTTTCCGCACAGCACTGGAAGCAGGACGGATGGGCGTTCTGCTCAACAGGCAAAAAGCAGGGAGGAACAGCAGCGTCGGTCAAGTGAGCTCCCCCTTGTGGCTAGTGGAGCTTAATTCAAACCTGCGATGGAAATTGTGCTGGGGATGACTGAGCTCTAACTTCACGATCTGACACTTTCCGTCACTTTCTCCTCACTCACACACGGTGGTGGGATGGCCAAAAAAACGAAGGTGTGCAGGGTGTCCTCTCTGACACCCAGCTGAAGTCCAAGAGATACGTGTGCTGGGAATAGGACTTGCAACTAGTTTAAGGGAAGATGCCGTTGGGACTCCTTCAGCTGCTCATCCCCTCATCAGAACAAAGCGTTTCTCTGGGCCAGAGCTCTATCAGCCTGAACCAACCACGTGCAGCACAGCTCTCTCCTCTTTGTGATCTTCAGGTCAGGGAGAAACCATCCTACGCCGTGACTCGAAAGCTAAATGCTTAAGGGCCGTCCTAAGACTTCTGCATTCAAGCACCCTGAAGATGGCCTTTCGTGCTTGGCTCTCTCCTCCACGGGCTCGGAATCATCCGGGAGGTCCTGGGTTCCTGAGGGCGCTGGGAGAGGACGCAAAAGGCCACCTCATCCCTTTAGTAGCAATGCCATGATGACGCCCCGGCTGTAAAGAGTCAGAAACTGCTGCAGGAGAGCCTGATTGCCAGACTTTGCTGGGGAAGCATTCCACCGTGCACTGAGGAGCCCCTCCCTGAGAGAACTCTCGGTTGCTTTTGTCTTGCATGCTCTTTGCTCCTGTGTGGTGTGGAAAACAGCAAACATAGCAGCGGAAGGCGGTGCTCTCTGTACGCCCTCTATCTCAAAGTGGTAAGTGGGCTTGGGAATAGGCATTCGCACTAGCCACGTGGGAAGTTGCAGAACAAGAAGCTTTGAAATAACAGCAGTTGGACGCAGGTCAGCTTTGGATTCAGCTTACGTGGGTGAAAGAATGCAGGGCAGAGCGTCCCATTCAAGGAATCACTGTCGTCGTTGCAGTGGATGCCGAAACTGAGCTTGCGATGTGCTTGCCGTGTCTGTCCTGTGCGCCTGCACGCTAGGCGTCTGAGTGAAGACTGCTGTGCAGAGTTCTCCTCGGCCGAGCGCAGATGCTGGTCTGTGTGGCCATTAACGTGAGGCCTTGCTGTGGAAGCCTGGCTGTCGGGGGGAAAAAAGCCCGCATACAACGAATTTAGCTTGGACGTTTAGAAAGTCGCTTTCTTCCTGCTACTTCCCGGCTGCTGCAGAGAGGCCCAGGGTCGTCTCTGGGGCGGTACGTATGTCGGCCTCCCGTGCCACAGTCTGAGCATTGAAAGCGAAGTGCCCATTCGCTTCAGTCCCCGAGCATCATGGCAGCAAGAGGTGTGTGCAAGCCTCTCCAAAGCCTGGTGGCACAAGTGCCCTAAGCCCTCAGAGCTGCTGTCCTGCAGAGAGGGCTCTGAGGCTGTCTCAGTCCAAGTGACTTTTTTGCTTCCCAGACATGCATGTCCAGACTGACAGCTAAACACTGCTGTGGCGAGGTGAGCTTCTTACATATACTTGTCCTCCCAGACACAAGAACACTGTGAAGAGGTCTGCTGCCCAGCCTCAGGGGAAGAGGCAGAGAACGTTGCTTTCCGCACAGCACTGGAAGCAGGACGGATGGGCGTTCTGCTCAACAGGCGAAAAGCAGGGAGGAACAGCAGCGTCGGTCAAGTGAGCTCCCCCTTGTGGCTAGTGGAGCTTAATTCAAACCTGCGATGGAAATTGTGCTGGGGATGACTGAGCTCTAACTTCACGATCTGACACTTTCCGTCACTTTCTCCTCACTCACACACGGTGGTGGGATGGCCAAAAAAACGTAGGTGTGCAGGGTGTCCTCTCTGACACCCAGCTGAAGTCCAAGAGATACGTGTGCTGGGAATAGGACTTGCAACTAGTTTAAGGGAAGATGCCGTTGGGACTCCTTCAGCTGCTCATCCCCTCATCAGAACAAAGCGTTTCTCTGGGCCAGAGCTCTATCAGCCTGAACCAACCACGTGCAGCACAGCTCTCTCCTCTTTGTGATCTTCAGGTCAGGGAGAAACCATCCTACGCCGTGACTCGAAAGCTAAATGCTTAAGGGCCGTCCTAAGACTTCTGCACTCAAGCACCCTGAAGATGGCCTTTCGTGCTTGGCTCTCTCCTCCACGGGCTCGGAATCATCCGGGAGGTCCTGGGTTCCTGAGGGCGCTGTGAGAGGACGCAAAAGGCCACCTCATCCCTTTAGTAGCAATGCCATGATGACGCCCCGGCTGTAAAGAGTCAGAAACTGCTGCAGGAGAGCCTGATTGCCAGACTTTGCTGGGGAAGCATTCCACCGTGCACTGAGGAGCCCCTCCCTGAGAGAACTCTCGGTTGCTTTTGCCTTGCATGCTCTTTGCTCCTGTGTGGTGTGGAAAACAGCAAACATAGCAGCGGAAGGCGGTGCTCTCTGTACGCCCTCTATCTCAAAGTGGTAAGTGGGCTTGGGAATAGGCATTCGCACTATCCACGTGGGAAGCTGCAGAACAAGAAGCTTTGAAATAACAGCAGTTGGACGCAGGTCAGCTTTGGATTCAGCTTACGTGGGTGAAAGAATACAGGGCAGAGCGTCCCATTCAAGGAATCACTGTCGTCGTTGCAGTGGATGCCGAAACTGAGCTTGCGATGTGCTTGCCGTGTCTGTCCTGTGCGCCTGCACTCTAGGCACCTGAGTGAAGACTGCTGTGTAGAGTTCTCCTCGGCCGAGCGCAGATGCTGGTCTGTGGGGCCATTAACGTGAGGCCTTTCTGAGGAAGCCTGGCTGTCAGGGAGATGCCCGCATACAACGAATTGAGCCTGCAACGTGCTTGCCGTGTCTGTCCTGTGTGCCTGCACGCTAGGCGTCTGAGTGAAGTCTCCTGTTTAGAGCTCTCCCTTGCTGAGTGGCGGCGGGTGCTCGCCTGTGTGGCCATTAACGTGAGGCCTTGCTGTGGACGCCTGGCTGTCGGGGGGAAAAAAGCCCGCATACAACGAATTTAGCTTGGACGTTTAGAAAGTCGCTTTCTTCCTGCTACTTCCCGGCTGCTGCAGAGAGGCCCAGGGTCGTCTCTGGGGCGGTACGTATGTCGGCCTCCCGTGCCACAGCCTGAGCATGGAAAGCGAAGTGCCCATTCGCTTCAGTCCCCGAGCATCATGGCAGCAAGAGGTGTGTGCAAGCCTCTCCAAAGCCTGGTGGCACAAGTGCCCTAAGCCCTCAGAGCTGCTGTCCTGCAGAGAGGGCTCTGAGGCTGTCTCAGTCCAAGTGACTTTTTTGCTTCCCAGACATGCATGTCCAGACTGACAGCTAAACACTGCTGTGGCGAGGTGAGCTTCTTACATATACTTGTCCTCCCAGACACAAGAACACTGTGAAGAGGTCTGCTGCCCAGCCTCAGGGGAAGAGGCAGAGAACGTTGCTTTCCGCACAGCACTGGAAGCAGGACGGATGGGCGTTCTGCTCAACAGGCGAAAAGCAGGGAGGAACAGCAGCGTCGGTCAAGTGAGCTCCCCCTTGTGGCTAGTGGAGCTTAATTCAAACCTGCGATGGAAATTGTGCTGGGGATGACTGAGCTCTAACTTCACGATCTGACACTTTCCGTCACTTTCTCCTCACTCACACACGGTGGTGGGATGGCCAAAAAAACGTGGGTGTGCAGGGTGTCCTCTCTGACACCCAGCTGAAGTCCAAGAGATACGTGTGCTGGGAATAGGACTTGCAACTAGTTTAAGGGAAGATGCCGTTGGGACTCCTTCAGCTGCTCATCCCCTCATCAGAACAAAGCGTTTCTCTGGGCCAGAGCTCTATCAGCCTGAACCAACCACGTGCAGCACAGCTCTGTCCTCTTTGTGATCTTCAGGTCAGGGAGAAACCATCCTACGCCGTGACTCGAAAGCTAAATGCTTAAGGGCCGTCCTAAGACTTCTGCATTCAAGCACCCTGAAGATGGCCTTTCGTGCTTGGCTCTCTCCTCCACGGGCTCGGAATCATCCGGGAGGTCCTGGGTTCCTGAGGGCGCTGGGAGAGGACGCAAAAGGCCACCTCATCACTTTAGTAGCAATGCCATGATGACGCCCCAGCTGTAAAGAGTCAGAAACTGCTGCAAGAGAACCTGATTGCCAGACTTTGCTGGGGAAGCATTCCACCGTGCACTGAGGAGCCCCTCCCTGAGAGAACTCTCGGTTGCTTTTGCCTTGCATGCTCTTTGCTCCTGTGTGGTGTGGAAAACAGCAAACATAGCAGCGGAAGGCGGTGCTCTCTGTACGCCCTCTATCTCAAAGTGGTAAGTGGGCTTGGGAATAGGCATTCGCACTAGCCACGTGGGAAGCTGCAGAACAAGAAGCTTTGAAATAACAGCAGTTGGACGCAGGTCAGCTTTGGATTCAGCTTACGTGGGTGAAAGAATGCAGGGCAGAGCGTCCCATTCAAGGAATCACTGTCGTCGTTGCAGTGGATGCCGAAACTGAGCTTGCGATGTGCTTGCCGTGTCTGTCCTGTGCGCCTGCACTCTAGGCACCTGAGTGAAGACTGCTGTGTAGAGTTCTCCTCGGCCGAGCGCAGATGCTGGTCTGTGGGGCCATTAACGTGAGGCCTTTCTGAGGAAGCCTGGCTGTCAGGGAGATGCCCGCATACAACGAATTGAGCCTGCAACGTGCTTGCCGTGTCTGTCCTGTGTGCCTGCACGCTAGGCGTCTGAGTGAAGTCTCCTGTTTAGAGCTCTCCCTTGCTGAGTGGCGGCGGGTGCTCGCCTGTGTGGCCATTAACGTGAGGCCTTGCTGTGGACGCCTGGCTGTCGGGGGGAAAAAAGCCCGCATACAACGAATTTAGCTTGGACGTTTAGAAAGTCGCTTTCTTCCTGCTACTTCCCGGCTGCTGCAGAGAGGCCCAGGGTCGTCTCTGGGGCGGTACGTATGTCGGCCTCCCGTGCCACAGCCTGAGCATGGAAAGCGAAGTGCCCATTCGCTTCAGTCCCCGAGCATCATGGCAGCAAGAGGTGTGTGCAAGCCTCTCCAAAGCCTGGTGGCACAAGTGCCCTAAGCCCTCAGAGCTGCTGTCCTGCAGAGAGGGCTCTGAGGCTGTCTCAGTCCAAGTGACTTTTTTGCTTCCCAGACATGCATGTCCAGACTGACAGCTAAACACTGCTGTGGCGAGGTGAGCTTCTTACATATACTTGTCCTCCCAGACACAAGAACACTGTGAAGAGGTCTGCTGCCCAGCCTCAGGGGAAGAGGCAGAGAACGTTGCTTTCCGCACAGCACTGGAAGCAGGACGGATGGGCGTTCTGCTCAACAGGCGAAAAGCAGGGAGGAACAGCAGCGTCGGTCAAGTGAGCTCCCCCTTGTGGCTAGTGGAGCTTAATTCAAACCTGCGATGGAAATTGTGCTGGGGATGACTGAGCTCTAACTTCACGATCTGACACTTTCCGTCACTTTCTCCTCACTCACACACGGTGGTGGGATGGCCAAAAAAACGTGGGTGTGCAGGGTGTCCTCTCTGACACCCAGCTGAAGTCCAAGAGATACGTGTGCTGGGAATAGGACTTGCAACTAGTTTAAGGGAAGATGCCGTTGGGACTCCTTCAGCTGCTCATCCCCTCATCAGAACAAAGCGTTTCTCTGGGCCAGAGCTCTATCAGCCTGAACCAACCACGTGCAGCACAGCTCTGTCCTCTTTGTGATCTTCAGGTCAGGGAGAAACCATCCTACGCCGTGACTCGAAAGCTAAATGCTTAAGGGCCGTCCTAAGACTTCTGCATTCAAGCACCCTGAAGATGGCCTTTCGTGCTTGGCTCTCTCCTCCACGGGCTCGGAATCATCCGGGAGGTCCTGGGTTCCTGAGGGCGCTGGGAGAGGACGCAAAAGGCCACCTCATCACTTTAGTAGCAATGCCATGATGACGCCCCAGCTGTAAAGAGTCAGAAACTGCTGCAAGAGAACCTGATTGCCAGACTTTGCTGGGGAAGCATTCCACCGTGCACTGAGGAGCCCCTCCCTGAGAGAACTCTCGGTTGCTTTTGCCTTGCATGCTCTTTGCTCCTGTGTGGTGTGGAAAACAGCAAACATAGCAGCGGAAGGCGGTGCTCTCTGTACGCCCTCTATCTCAAAGTGGTAAGTGGGCTTGGGAATAGGCATTCGCACTAGCCACGTGGGAAGCTGCAGAACAAGAAGCTTTGAAATAACAGCAGTTGGACGCAGGTCAGCTTTGGATTCAGCTTACGTGGGTGAAAGAATGCAGGGCAGAGCGTCCCATTCAAGGAATCACTGTCGTCGTTGCAGTGGATGCCGAAACTGAGCTTGCGATGTGCTTGCCGTGTCTGTCCTGTGCGCCTGCACTCTAGGCACCTGAGTGAAGACTGCTGTGTAGAGTTCTCCTCGGCCGAGCGCAGATGCTGGTCTGTGGGGCCATTAACGTGAGGCCTTTCTGAGGAAGCCTGGCTGTCAGGGAGATGCCCGCATACAACGAATTGAGCCTGCAACGTGCTTGCCGTGTCTGTCCTGTGTGCCTGCACGCTAGGCGTCTGAGTGAAGTCTCCTGTTTAGAGCTCTCCCTTGCTGAGCGGCGGCGGGTGCTCGCCTGTGTGGCCATTAACGTGAGGCCTTGCTGTGGACGCCTGGCTGTCGGGGGGAAAAAAGCCCGCATACAACGAATTTAGCTTGGACGTTTAGAAAGTCGCTTTCTTCCTGCTACTTCCCGGCTGCTGCAGAGAGGCCCAGGGTCGTCTCTGGGGCGGTACGTATGTCGGCCTCCCGTGCCACAGCCTGAGCATGGAAAGCGAAGTGCCCATTCGCTTCAGTCCCCGAGCATCATGGCAGCAAGAGGTGTGTGCAAGCCTCTCCAAAGCCTGGTGGCACAAGTGCCCTAAGCCCTCAGAGCTGCTGTCCTGCAGAGAGGGCTCTGAGGCTGTCTCAGTCCAAGTGACTTTTTTGCTTCCCAGACATGCATGTCCAGACTGACAGCTAAACACTGCTGTGGCGAGGTGAGCTTCTTACATATACTTGTCCTCCCAGACACAAGAACACTGTGAAGAGGTCTGCTGCCCAGCCTCAGGGGAAGAGGCAGAGAACGTTGCTTTCCGCACAGCACTGGAAGCAGGACGGATGGGCGTTCTGCTCAACAGGCAAAAAGCAGGGAGGAACAGCAGCGTCGGTCAAGTGAGCTCCCCCTTGTGGCTAGTGGAGCTTAATTCAAACCTGCGATGGAAATTGTGCTGGGGATGACTGAGCTCTAACTTCACGATCTGACACTTTCCGTCACTTTCTCCTCACTCACACACGGTGGTGGGATGGCCAAAAAAACGAGGGTGTGCAGGGTGTCCTCTCTGACACCCAGCTGAAGTCCAAGAGATACGTGTGCTGGGAATAGGACTTGCAACTAGTTTAAGGGAAGATGCCGTTGGGACTCCTTCAGCTGCTCATCCCCTCATCAGAACAAAGCGTTTCTCTGGGCCAGAGCTCTATCAGCCTGAACCAACCACGTGCAGCACAGCTCTCTCCTCTTTGTGATCTTCAGGTCAGGGAGAAACCATCCTACGCCGTGACTCGAAAGCTAAATGCTTAAGGGCCGTCCTAAGACTTCTGCATTCAAGCACCCTGAAGATGGCCTTTCGTGCTTGGCTCTCTCCTCCACGGGCTCGGAATCATCCGGGAGGTCCTGGGTTCCTGAGGGCGCTGGGAGAGGACGCAAAAGGCCACCTCATCCCTTTAGTAGCAATGCCATGATGACGCCCCGGCTGTAAAGAGTCAGAAACTGCTGCAGGAGAGCCTGATTGCCAGACTTTGCTGGGGAAGCATTCCACCGTGCACTGAGGAGCCCCTCCCTGAGAGAACTCTCGGTTGCTTTTGTCTTGCATGCTCTTTGCTCCTGTGTGGTGTGGAAAACAGCAAACATAGCAGCGGAAGGCGGTGCTCTCTGTACGCCCTCTATCTCAAAGTGGTAAGTGGGCTTGGGAATAGGCATTCGCACTAGCCACGTGGGAAGTTGCAGAACAAGAAGCTTTGAAATAACAGCAGTTGGACGCAGGTCAGCTTTGGATTCAGCTTACGTGGGTGAAAGAATGCAGGGCAGAGCGTCCCATTCAAGGAATCACTGTCGTCGTTGCAGTGGATGCCGAAACTGAGCTTGCGATGTGCTTGCCGTGTCTGTCCTGTGCGCCTGCACGCTAGGCGTCTGAGTGAAGACTGCTGTGCAGAGTTCTCCTCGGCCGAGCGCAGATGCTGGTCTGTGTGGCCATTAACGTGAGGCCTTGCTGTGGAAGCCTGGCTGTCGGGGGGAAAAAAGCCCGCATACAACGAATTTAGCTTGGACGTTTAGAAAGTCGCTTTCTTCCTGCTACTTCCCGGCTGCTGCAGAGAGGCCCAGGGTCGTCTCTGGGGCGGTACGTATGTCGGCCTCCCGTGCCACAGTCTGAGCATTGAAAGCGAAGTGCCCATTCGCTTCAGTCCCCGAGCATCATGGCAGCAAGAGGTGTGTGCAAGCCTCTCCAAAGCCTGGTGGCACAAGTGCCCTAAGCCCTCAGAGCTGCTGTCCTGCAGAGAGGGCTCTGAGGCTGTCTCAGTCCAAGTGACTTTTTTGCTTCCCAGACATGCATGTCCAGACTGACAGCTAAACACTGCTGTGGCGAGGTGAGCTTCTTACATATACTTGTCCTCCCAGACACAAGAACACTGTGAAGAGGTCTGCTGCCCAGCCTCAGGGGAAGAGGCAGAGAACGTTGCTTTCCGCACAGCACTGGAAGCAGGACGGATGGGCGTTCTGCTCAACAGGCGAAAAGCAGGGAGGAACAGCAGCGTCGGTCAAGTGAGCTCCCCCTTGTGGCTAGTGGAGCTTAATTCAAACCTGCGATGGAAATTGTGCTGGGGATGACTGAGCTCTAACTTCACGATCTGACACTTTCCGTCACTTTCTCCTCACTCACACACGGTGGTGGGATGGCCAAAAAAACGTAGGTGTGCAGGGTGTCCTCTCTGACACCCAGCTGAAGTCCAAGAGATACGTGTGCTGGGAATAGGACTTGCAACTAGTTTAAGGGAAGATGCCGTTGGGACTCCTTCAGCTGCTCATCCCCTCATCAGAACAAAGCGTTTCTCTGGGCCAGAGCTCTATCAGCCTGAACCAACCACGTGCAGCACAGCTCTCTCCTCTTTGTGATCTTCAGGTCAGGGAGAAACCATCCTACGCCGTGACTCGAAAGCTAAATGCTTAAGGGCCGTCCTAAGACTTCTGCACTCAAGCACCCTGAAGATGGCCTTTCGTGCTTGGCTCTCTCCTCCACGGGCTCGGAATCATCCGGGAGGTCCTGGGTTCCTGAGGGCGCTGGGAGAGGACGCAAAAGGCCACCTCATCCCTTTAGTAGCAATGCCATGATGACGCCCCGGCTGTAAAGAGTCAGAAACTGCTGCAGGAGAGCCTGATTGCCAGACTTTGCTGGGGAAGCATTCCACCGTGCACTGAGGAGCCCCTCCCTGAGAGAACTCTCGGTTGCTTTTGCCTTGCATGCTCTTTGCTCCTGTGTGGTGTGGAAAACAGCAAACATAGCAGCGGAAGGCGGTGCTCTCTGTACGCCCTCTATCTCAAAGTGGTAAGTGGGCTTGGGAATAGGCATTCGCACTAGCCACGTGGGAAGCTGCAGAACAAGAAGCTTTGAAATAACAGCAGTTGGACGCAGGTCAGCTTTGGATTCAGCTTACGTGGGTGAAAGAATGCAGGGCAGAGCGTCCCATTCAAGGAATCACTGTCGTCGTTGCAGTGGATGCCGAAACTGAGCTTGCGATGTGCTTGCCGTGTCTGTCCTGTGCGCCTGCACTCTAGGCACCTGAGTGAAGACTGCTGTGTAGAGTTCTCCTCGGCCGAGCGCAGATGCTGGTCTGTGGGGCCATTAACGTGAGGCCTTTCTGAGGAAGCCTGGCTGTCAGGGAGATGCCCGCATACAACGAATTGAGCCTGCAACGTGCTTGCCGTGTCTGTCCTGTGTGCCTGCACGCTAGGCGTCTGAGTGAAGTCTCCTGTTTAGAGCTCTCCCTTGCTGAGTGGCGGCGGGTGCTCGCCTGTGTGGCCATTAACGTGAGGCCTTGCTGTGGACGCCTGGCTGTCGGGGGGAAAAAAGCCCGCATACAACGAATTTAGCTTGGACGTTTAGAAAGTCGCTTTCTTCCTGCTACTTCCCGGCTGCTGCAGAGAGGCCCAGGGTCGTCTCTGGGGCGGTACGTATGTCGGCCTCCCGTGCCACAGCCTGAGCATGGAAAGCGAAGTGCCCATTCGCTTCAGTCCCCGAGCATCATGGCAGCAAGAGGTGTGTGCAAGCCTCTCCAAAGCCTGGTGGCACAAGTGCCCTAAGCCCTCAGAGCTGCTGTCCTGCAGAGAGGGCTCTGAGGCTGTCTCAGTCCAAGTGACTTTTTTGCTTCCCAGACATGCATGTCCAGACTGACAGCTAAACACTGCTGTGGCGAGGTGAGCTTCTTACATATACTTGTCCTCCCAGACACAAGAACACTGTGAAGAGGTCTGCTGCCCAGCCTCAGGGGAAGAGGCAGAGAACGTTGCTTTCCGCACAGCACTGGAAGCAGGACGGATGGGCGTTCTGCTCAACAGGCGAAAAGCAGGGAGGAACAGCAGCGTCGGTCAAGTGAGCTCCCCCATGTGGCTAGTGGAGCTTAATTCAAACCTGCGATGGAAATTGTGCTGGGGATGACTGAGCTCTAACTTCACGATCTGACACTTTCCGTCACTTTCTCCTCACTCACACACGGTGGTGGGATGGCCAAAAAAACGAAGGTGTGCAGGGTGTCCTCTCTGACACCCAGCTGAAGTCCAAGAGATACGTGTGCTGGGAATAGGACTTGCAACTAGTTTAAGGGAAGATGCCGTTGGGACTCCTTCAGCTGCTCATTCCCTCATCAGAACAAAGCGTTTCTCTGGGCCAGAGCTCTATCAGCCTGAACCAAGCACGGCCAGCACAGCTCTCTCCTCTTTGTGATCTTCAGGTCAGGGAGAAACCATCCTATGCCGTGACTCGAAAGCTAAATGCTTAAGGGCCGTCCTAAGACTTCTGCATTCAAGCACCCTGAAGATGGCCTTTCGTGCTTGGCTCTCTCCTCCACGGGCTCGGAATCATCCGGGAGGTCCTGGGTTCCTGAGGGCGCTGGGAGAGGACGCAAAAGGCCACCTCATCCCTTTAGTAGCAATGCCATGATGACGCCCCAGCTGTAAAGAGTCAGAAACTGCTGCAAGAGAGCCTGATTGCCAGACTTTGCTGGGGAAGCATTCCACCGTGCACTGAGGAGCCCCTCCCTGAGAGAACTCTCGGTTGCTTTTGCCTTGCATGCTCTTTGCTCCTGTGTGGTGTGGAAAACAGCAAACATAGCAGCGGAAGGCGGTGCTCTCTGTACGCCCTCTATCTCAAAGTGGTAAGTGGGCTTGGGAATAGGCATTCGCACTAGCCACGTGGGAAGCTGCAGAACAAGAAGCTTTGAAATAACAGCAGTTGGACGCAGGTCAGCTTTGGATTCAGCTTACGTGGGTGAAAGAATGCAGGGCAGAGCGTCCCATTCAAGGAATCACTGTCGTCGTTGCAGTGGATGCCGAAACTGAGCTTGCGATGTGCTTGCCGTGTCTGTCCTGTGCGCCTGCACTCTAGGCACCTGAGTGAAGACTGCTGTGTAGAGTTCTCCTCGGCCGAGCGCAGATGCTGGTCTGTGGGGCCATTAACGTGAGGCCTTTCTGAGGAAGCCTGGCTGTCAGGGAGATGCCCGCATACAACGAATTGAGCCTGCAACGTGCTTGCCGTGTCTGTCCTGTGTGCCTGCACGCTAGGCGTCTGAGTGAAGTCTCCTGTTTAGAGCTCTCCCTTGCTGAGCGGCGGCGGGTGCTCGCCTGTGTGGCCATTAACGTGAGGCCTTGGTGTGGACGCCTGGCTGTCGGGGGGAAAAAAGCCCGCATACAACGAATTTAGCTTGGACGTTTAGAAAGTCGCTTTCTTCCTGCTACTTCCCGGCTGCTGCAGAGAGGCCCAGGGTCGTCTCTGGGGCGGTACGTATGTCGGCCTCCCGTGCCACAGCCTGAGCATGGAAAGCGAAGTGCCCATTCGCTTCAGTCCCCGAGCATCATGGCAGCAAGAGGTGTGTGCAAGCCTCTCCAAAGCCTGGTGGCACAAGTGCCCTAAGCCCTCAGAGCTGCTGTCCTGCAGAGAGGGCTCTGAGGCTGTCTCAGTCCAAGTGACTTTTTTGCTTCCCAGACATGCATGTCCAGACTGACAGCTAAACACTGCTGTGGCGAGGTGAGCTTCTTACATATACTTGTCCTCCCAGACACAAGAACACTGTGAAGAGGTCTGCTGCCCAGCCTCAGGGGAAGAGGCAGAGAACGTTGCTTTCCGCACAGCACTGGAAGCAGGACGGATGGGCGTTCTGCTCAACAGGCGAAAAGCAGGGAGGAACAGCAGCGTCGGTCAAGTGAGCTCCCCCTTGTGGCTAGTGGAGCTTAATTCAAACCTGCGATGGAAATTGTGCTGGGGATGACTGAGCTCTAACTTCACGATCTGACACTTTCCGTCACTTTCTCCTCACTCACACACGGTGGTGGGATGGCCAAAAAAACGAAGGTGTGCAGGGTGTCCTCTCTGACACCCAGCTGAAGTCCAAGAGATACGTGTGCTGGGAATAGGACTTGCAACTAGTTTAAGGGAAGATGCCGTTGGGACTCCTTCAGCTGCTCATCCCCTCATCAGAACAAAGCGTTTCTCTGGGCCAGAGCTCTATCAGCCTGAACCAACCACGTGCAGCACAACTCTCTCCTCTTTGTGATCTTCAGGTCAGGGAGAAACCATCCTACGCCATGACTCGAAAGCTAAATGCTTAAGGGCCGTCCTAAGACTTCTGCACTCAAGCACCCTGAAGATGGCCTTTCGTGCTTGGCTCTCTCCTCCACGGGCTCGGAATCATCCGGGAGGTCCTGGGTTCCTGAGGGCGCTGGGAGAGGACGCAAAAGGCCACCTCATCCCTTTAGTAGCAATGCCATGATGACGCCCCGGCTGTAAAGAGTCAGAAACTGCTGCAGGAGAGCCTGATTGCCAGACTTTGCTGGGGAAGCATTCCACCGTGCACTGAGGAGCCCCTCCCTGAGAGAACTCTCGGTTGCTTTTGCCTTGCATGCTCTTTGCTCCTGTGTGGTGTGGAAAACAGCAAACATAGCAGCGGAAGGCGGTGCTCTCTGTACGCCCTCTATCTCAAAGTGGTAAGTGGGCTTGGGAATAGGCATTCGCACTAGCCACGTGGGAAGTTGCAGAACAAGAAGCTTTGAAATAACAGCAGTTGGACGCAGGTCAGCTTTGGATTCAGCTTACGTGGGTGAAAGAATGCAGGGCAGAGCGTCCCATTCAAGGAATCACTGTCGTCGTTGCAGTGGATGCCGAAACTGAGCTTGCGATGTGCTTGCCGTGTCTGACCTGTGCGCCTGCACGCTAGGCACCTGAGTGAAGACTGCTGTGTAGAGTTCTCCTCGGCCGAGCGCAGATGCTGGTCTGTGTGGCCATTAACGTGAGGCCTTGCTGTGGACGCCTGGCTGTCGGGGGGAAAAAAGCCCGCATACAACGAATTTAGCTTGGACGTTTAGAAAGTCGCGTTCTTCCTGCTACTTCCCGGCTGCTGCAGAGAGGCCCAGGGTCGTCTCTGGGGCGGTACGTATGTCGGCCTCCCGTGCCACAGTCTGAGCATTGAAAGCGAAGTGCCCATTCGCTTCAGTCCCCGAGCATCATGGCAGCAAGAGGTGTGTGCAAGCCTCTCCAAAGCCTGGTGGCACAAGTGCCCTAAGCCCTCAGAGCTGCTGTCCTGCAGAGAGGGCTCTGAGGCTGTCTCAGTCCAAGTGACTTTTTTGCTTCCCAGACATGCATGTCCAGACTGACAGCTAAACACTGCTGTGGCGAGGTGAGCTTCTTACATATACTTGTCCTCCCAGACACAAGAACACTGTGAAGAGGTCTGCTGCCCAGCCTCAGGGGAAGAGGCAGAGAACGTTGCTTTCCGCACAGCACTGGAAGCAGGACGGATGGGCGTTCTGCTCAACAGGCGAAAAGCAGGGAGGAACAGCAGCGTCGGTCAAGTGAGCTCCCCCTTGTGGCTAGTGGAGCTTAATTCAAACCTGCGATGGAAATTGTGCTGGGGATGACTGAGCTCTAACTTCACGATCTGACACTTTCCGTCACTTTCTCCTCACTCACACACGGTGGTGGGATGGCCAAAAAAACGTAGGTGTGCAGGGTGTCCTCTCTGACACCCAGCTGAAGTCCAAGAGATACGTGTGCTGGGAATAGGACTTGCAACTAGTTTAAGGGAAGATGCCGTTGGGACTCCTTCAGCTGCTCATTCCCTCATCAGAACAAAGCGTTTCTCTGGGCCAGAGCTCTATCAGCCTGAACCAAGCACGGCCAGCACAGCTCTCTCCTCTTTGTGATCTTCAGGTCAGGGAGAAACCATCCTACGCCGTGACTCGAAAGCTAAATGCTTAAGGGCCGTCCTAAGACTTCTGCATTCAAGCACCCTGAAGATGGCCTTTCGTGCTTGGCTCTCTCCTCCACGGGCTCGGAATCATCCGGGAGGTCCTGGGTTCCTGAGGGCGCTGGGAGAGGACGCAAAAGGCCACCTCATCCCTTTAGTAGCAATGCCATGATGACGCCCCAGCTGTAAAGAGTCAGAAACTGCTGCAAGAGAGCCTGAATGCCAGACTTTGCTGGGGAAGCATTCCACCGTGCACTGAGGAGCCCCTCCCTGAGAGAACTCTCGGTTGCTTTTGCCTTGCATGCTCTTTGCTCCTGTGTGGTGTGGAAAACAGCAAACATAGCAGCGGAAGGCGGTGCTCTCTGTACGCCCTCTATCTCAAAGTGGTAAGTGGGCTTGGGAATAGGCATTCGCACTAGCCACGTGGGAAGCTGCAGAACAAGAAGCTTTGAAATAACAGCAGTTGGACGCAGGTCAGCTTTGGATTCAGCTTACGTGGGTGAAAGAATGCAGGGCAGAGCGTCCCATTCAAGGAATCACTGTCGTCGTTGCAGTGGATGCCGAAACTGAGCTTGCGATGTGCTTGCCGTGTCTGTCCTGTGCGCCTGCACTCTAGGCACCTGAGTGAAGACTGCTGTGTAGAGTTCTCCTCGGCCGAGCGCAGATGCTGGTCTGTGGGGCCATTAACGTGAGGCCTTTCTGAGGAAGCCTGGCTGTCAGGGAGATGCCCGCATACAACGAATTGAGCCTGCAACGTGCTTGCCGTGTCTGTCCTGTGTGCCTGCACGCTAGGCGTCTGAGTGAAGTCTCCTGTTTAGAGCTCTCCCTTGCTGAGTGGCGGCGGGTGCTCGCCTGTGTGGCCATTAACGTGAGGCCTTGCTGTGGACGCCTGGCTGTCGGGGGGAAAAAAGCCCGCATACAACGAATTTAGCTTGGACGTTTAGAAAGTCGCTTTCTTCCTGCTACTTCCCGGCTGCTGCAGAGAGGCCCAGGGTCGTCTCTGGGGCGGTACGTATGTCGGCCTCCCGTGCCACAGCCTGAGCATGGAAAGCGAAGTGCCCATTCGCTTCAGTCCCCGAGCATCATGGCAGCAAGAGGTGTGTGCAAGCCTCTCCAAAGCCTGGTGGCACAAGTGCCCTAAGCCCTCAGAGCTGCTGTCCTGCAGAGAGGGCTCTGAGGCTGTCTCAGTCCAAGTGACTTTTTTGCTTCCCAGACATGCATGTCCAGACTGACAGCTAAACACTGCTGTGGCGAGGTGAGCTTCTTACATATACTTGTCCTCCCAGACACAAGAACACTGTGAAGAGGTCTGCTGCCCAGCCTCAGGGGAAGAGGCAGAGAACGTTGCTTTCCGCACAGCACTGGAAGCAGGACGGATGGGCGTTCTGCTCAACAGGCGAAAAGCAGGGAGGAACAGCAGCGTCGGTCAAGTGAGCTCCCCCTTGTGGCTAGTGGAGCTTAATTCAAACCTGCGATGGAAATTGTGCTGGGGATGACTGAGCTCTAACTTCACGATCTGACACTTTCCGTCACTTTCTCCTCACTCACACACGGTGGTGGGATGGCCAAAAAAACGAAGGTGTGCAGGGTGTCCTCTCTGACACCCAGCTGAAGTCCAAGAGATACGTGTGCTGGGAATAGGACTTGCAACTAGTTTAAGGGAAGATGCCGTTGGGACTCCTTCAGCTGCTCATTCCCTCATCAGAACAAAGCGTTTCTCTGGGCCAGAGCTCTATCAGCCTGAACCAAGCACGGCCAGCACAGCTCTCTCCTCTTTGTGATCTTCAGGTCAGGGAGAAACCATCCTACGCCGTGACTCGAAAGCTAAATGCTTAAGGGCCGTCCTAAGACTTCTGCATTCAAGCACCCTGAAGATGGCCTTTCGTGCTTGGCTCTCTCCTCCACGGGCTCGGAATCATCCGGGAGGTCCTGGGTTCCTGAGGGCGCTGGGAGAGGACGCAAAAGGCCACCTCATCCCTTTAGTAGCAATGCCATGATGACGCCCCAGCTGTAAAGAGTCAGAAACTGCTGCAAGAGAGCCTGATTGCCAGACTTTGCTGGGGAAGCATTCCACCGTGCACTGAGGAGCCCCTCCCTGAGAGAACTCTCGGTTGCTTTTGCCTTGCATGCTCTTTGCTCCTGTGTGGTGTGGAAAACAGCAAACATAGCAGCGGAAGGCGGTGCTCTCTGTACGCCCTCTATCTCAAAGTGGTAAGTGGGCTTGGGAATAGGCATTCGCACTAGCCACGTGGGAAGCTGCAGAACAAGAAGCTTTGAAATAACAGCAGTTGGACGCAGGTCAGCTTTGGATTCAGCTTACGTGGGTGAAAGAATGCAGGGCAGAGCGTCCCATTCAAGGAATCACTGTCGTCGTTGCAGTGGATGCCGAAACTGAGCTTGCGATGTGCTTGCCGTGTCTGTCCTGTGCGCCTGCACTCTAGGCACCTGAGTGAAGACTGCTGTGTAGAGTTCTCCTCGGCCGAGCGCAGATGCTGGTCTGTGGGGCCATTAACGTGAGGCCTTTCTGAGGAAGCCTGGCTGTCAGGGAGATGCCCGCATACAACGAATTGAGCCTGCAACGTGCTTGCCGTGTCTGTCCTGTGTGCCTGCACGCTAGGCGTCTGAGTGAAGTCTCCTGTTTAGAGCTCTCCCTTGCTGAGCGGCGGCGGGTGCTCGCCTGTGTGGCCATTAACGTGAGGCCTTGCTGTGGACGCCTGGCTGTCGGGGGGAAAAAAGCCCGCATACAACGAATTTAGCTTGGACGTTTAGAAAGTCGCTTTCTTCCTGCTACTTCCCGGCTGCTGCAGAGAGGCCCAGGGTCGTCTCTGGGGCGGTACGTATGTCGGCCTCCCGTGCCACAGCCTGAGCATGGAAAGCGAAGTGCCCATTCGCTTCAGTCCCCGAGCATCATGGCAGCAAGAGGTGTGTGCAAGCCTCTCCAAAGCCTGGTGGCACAAGTGCCCTAAGCCCTCAGAGCTGCTGTCCTGCAGAGAGGGCTCTGAGGCTGTCTCAGTCCAAGTGACTTTTTTGCTTCCCAGACATGCATGTCCAGACTGACAGCTAAACACTGCTGTGGCGAGGTGAGCTTCTTACATATACTTGTCCTCCCAGACACAAGAACACTGTGAAGAGGTCTGCTGCCCAGCCTCAGGGGAAGAGGCAGAGAACGTTGCTTTCCGCACAGCACTGGAAGCAGGACGGATGGGCGTTCTGCTCAACAGGCGAAAAGCAGGGAGGAACAGCAGCGTCGGTCAAGTGAGCTCCCCCTTGTGGCTAGTGGAGCTTAATTCAAACCTGCGATGGAAATTGTGCTGGGGATGACTGAGCTCTAACTTCACGATCTGACACTTTCCGTCACTTTCTCCTCACTCACACACGGTGGTGGGATGGCCAAAAAAACGAAGGTGTGCAGGGTGTCCTCTCTGACACCCAGCTGAAGTCCAAGAGATACGTGTGCTGGGAATAGGACTTGCAACTAGTTTAAGGGAAGATGCCGTTGGGACTCCTTCAGCTGCTCATCCCCTCATCAGAACAAAGCGTTTCTCTGGGCCAGAGCTCTATCAGCCTGAACCAACCACGTGCAGCACAGCTCTCTCCTCTTTGTGATCTTCAGGTCAGGGAGAAACCATCCTACGCCATGACTCGAAAGCTAAATGCTTAAGGGCCGTCCTAAGACTTCTGCACTCAAGCACCCTGAAGATGGCCTTTCGTGCTTGGCTCTCTCCTCCACGGGCTCGGAATCATCCGGGAGGTCCTGGGTTCCTGAGGGCGCTGGGAGAGGACGCAAAAGGCCACCTCATCCCTTTAGTAGCAATGCCATGATGACGCCCCGGCTGTAAAGAGTCAGAAACTGCTGCAGGAGAGCCTGATTGCCAGACTTTGCTGGGGAAGCATTCCACCGTGCACTGAGGAGCCCCTCCCTGAGAGAACTCTCGGTTGCTTTTGCCTTGCATGCTCTTTGCTCCTGTGTGGTGTGGAAAACAGCAAACATAGCAGCGGAAGGCGGTGCTCTCTGTACGCCCTCTATCTCAAAGTGGTAAGTGGGCTTGGGAATAGGCATTCGCACTAGCCACGTGGGAAGTTGCAGAACAAGAAGCTTTGAAATAACAGCAGTTGGACGCAGGTCAGCTTTGGATTCAGCTTACGTGGGTGAAAGAATGCAGGGCAGAGCGTCCCATTCAAGGAATCACTGTCGTCGTTGCAGTGGATGCCGAAACTGAGCTTGCGATGTGCTTGCCGTGTCTGACCTGTGCGCCTGCACGCTAGGCACCTGAGTGAAGACTGCTGTGTAGAGTTCTCCTCGGCCGAGCGCAGATGCTGGTCTGTGTGGCCATTAACGTGAGGCCTTGCTGTGGACGCCTGGCTGTCGGGGGGAAAAAAGCCCGCATACAACGAATTTAGCTTGGACGTTTAGAAAGTCGCTTTCTTCCTGCTACTTCCCGGCTGCTGCAGAGAGGCCCAGGGTCGTCTCTGGGGCGGTACGTATGTCGGCCTCCCGTGCCACAGTCTGAGCATTGAAAGCGAAGTGCCCATTCGCTTCAGTCCCCGAGCATCATGGCAGCAAGAGGTGTGTGCAAGCCTCTCCAAAGCCTGGTGGCACAAGTGCCCTAAGCCCTCAGAGCTGCTGTCCTGCAGAGAGGGCTCTGAGGCTGTCTCAGTCCAAGTGACTTTTTTGCTTCCCAGACATGCATGTCCAGACTGACAGCTAAACACTGCTGTGGCGAGGTGAGCTTCTTACATATACTTGTCCTCCCAGACACAAGAACACTGTGAAGAGGTCTGCTGCCCAGCCTCAGGGGAAGAGGCAGAGAACGTTGCTTTCCGCACAGCACTGGAAGCAGGACGGATGGGCGTTCTGCTCAACAGGCGAAAAGCAGGGAGGAACAGCAGCGTCGGTCAAGTGAGCTCCCCCTTGTGGCTAGTGGAGCTTAATTCAAACCTGCGATGGAAATTGTGCTGGGGATGACTGAGCTCTAACTTCACGATCTGACACTTTCCGTCACTTTCTCCTCACTCACACACGGTGGTGGGATGGCCAAAAAAACGTAGGTGTGCAGGGTGTCCTCTCTGACACCCAGCTGAAGTCCAAGAGATACGTGTGCTGGGAATAGGACTTGCAACTAGTTTAAGGGAAGATGCCGTTGGGACTCCTTCAGCTGCTCATCCCCTCATCAGAACAAAGCGTTTCTCTGGGCCAGAGCTCTATCAGCCTGAACCAACCACGTGCAGCACAGCTCTCTCCTCTTTGTGATCTTCAGGTCAGGGAGAAACCATCCTACGCCGTGACTCGAAAGCTAAATGCTTAAGGGCCGTCCTAAGACTTCTGCATTCAAGCACCCTGAAGATGGCCTTTCGTGCTTGGCTCTCTCCTCCACGGGCTCGGAATCATCCGGGAGGTCCTGGGTTCCTGAGGGCGCTGGGAGAGGACGCAAAAGGCCACCTCATCCCTTTAGTAGCAATGCCATGATGACGCCCCAGCTGTAAAGAGTCAGAAACTGCTGCAAGAGAGCCTGAATGCCAGACTTTGCTGGGGAAGCATTCCACCGTGCACTGAGGAGCCCCTCCCTGAGAGAACTCTCGGTTGCTTTTGCCTTGCATGCTCTTTGCTCCTGTGTGGTGTGGAAAACAGCAAACATAGCAGCGGAAGGCGGTGCTCTCTGTACGCCCTCTATCTCAAAGTGGTAAGTGGGCTTGGGAATAGGCATTCGCACTAGCCACGTGGGAAGCTGCAGAACAAGAAGCTTTGAAATAACAGCAGTTGGACGCAGGTCAGCTTTGGATTCAGCTTACGTGGGTGAAAGAATGCAGGGCAGAGCGTCCCATTCAAGGAATCACTGTCGTCGTTGCAGTGGATGCCGAAACTGAGCTTGCGATGTGCTTGCCGTGTCTGTCCTGTGCGCCTGCACTCTAGGCACCTGAGTGAAGACTGCTGTGTAGAGTTCTCCTCGGCCGAGCGCAGATGCTGGTCTGTGGGGCCATTAACGTGAGGCCTTTCTGAGGAAGCCTGGCTGTCAGGGAGATGCCCGCATACAACGAATTGAGCCTGCAACGTGCTTGCCGTGTCTGTCCTGTGTGCCTGCACGCTAGGCGTCTGAGTGAAGTCTCCTGTTTAGAGCTCTCCCTTGCTGAGTGGCGGCGGGTGCTCGCCTGTGTGGCCATTAACGTGAGGCCTTGCTGTGGACGCCTGGCTGTCGGGGGGAAAAAAGCCCGCATACAACGAATTTAGCTTGGACGTTTAGAAAGTCGCTTTCTTCCTGCTACTTCCCGGCTGCTGCAGAGAGGCCCAGGGTCGTCTCTGGGGCGGTACGTATGTCGGCCTCCCGTGCCACAGCCTGAGCATGGAAAGCGAAGTGCCCATTCGCTTCAGTCCCCAAGCATCATGGCAGCAAGAGGTGTGTGCAAGCCTCTCCAAAGCCTGGTGGCACAAGTGCCCTAAGCCCTCAGAGCTGCTGTCCTGCAGAGAGGGCTCTGAGGCTGTCTCAGTCCAAGTGACTTTTTTGCTTCCCAGACATGCATGTCCAGACTGACAGCTAAACACTGCTGTGGCGAGGTGAGCTTCTTACATATACTTGTCCTCCCAGACACAAGAACACTGTGAAGAGGTCTGCTGCCCAGCCTCAGGGGAAGAGGCAGAGAACGTTGCTTTCCGCACAGCACTGGAAGCAGGACGGATGGGCGTTCTGCTCAACAGGCGAAAAGCAGGGAGGAACAGCAGCGTCGGTCAAGTGAGCTCCCCCTTGTGGCTAGTGGAGCTTAATTCAAACCTGCGATGGAAATTGTGCTGGGGATGACTGAGCTCTAACTTCACGATCTGACACTTTCCGTCACTTTCTCCTCACTCACACACGGTGGTGGGATGGCCAAAAAAACGAAGGTGTGCAGGGTGTCCTCTCTGACACCCAGCTGAAGTCCAAGAGATACGTGTGCTGGGAATAGGACTTGCAACTAGTTTAAGGGAAGATGCCGTTGGGACTCCTTCAGCTGCTCATCCCCTCATCAGAACAAAGCGTTTCTCTGGGCCAGAGCTCTATCAGCCTGAACCAACCACGTGCAGCACAGCTCTCTCCTCTTTGTGATCTTCAGGTCAGGGAGAAACCATCCTACGCCATGACTCGAAAGCTAAATGCTTAAGGGCCGTCCTAAGACTTCTGCACTCAAGCACCCTGAAGATGGCCTTTCGTGCTTGGCTCTCTCCTCCACGGGCTCGGAATCATCCGGGAGGTCCTGGGTTCCTGAGGGCGCTGGGAGAGGACGCAAAAGGCCACCTCATCCCTTTAGTAGCAATGCCATGATGACGCCCCGGCTGTAAAGAGTCAGAAACTGCTGCAGGAGAGCCTGATTGCCAGACTTTGCTGGGGAAGCATTCCACCGTGCACTGAGGAGCCCCTCCCTGAGAGAACTCTCGGTTGCTTTTGCCTTGCATGCTCTTTGCTCCTGTGTGGTGTGGAAAACAGCAAACATAGCAGCGGAAGGCGGTGCTCTCTGTACGCCCTCTATCTCAAAGTGGTAAGTGGGCTTGGGAATAGGCATTCGCACTAGCCACGTGGGAAGCTGCAGAACAAGAAGCTTTGAAATAACAGCAGTTGGACGCAGGTCAGCTTTGGATTCAGCTTACGTGGGTGAAAGAATGCAGGGCAGAGCGTCCCATTCAAGGAATCACTGTCGTCGTTGCAGTGGATGCCGAAACTGAGCTTGCGATGTGCTTGCCGTGTCTGTCCTGTGCGCCTGCACTCTAGGCACCTGAGTGAAGACTGCTGTGTAGAGTTCTCCTCGGCCGAGCGCAGATGCTGGTCTGTGGGGCCATTAACGTGAGGCCTTTCTGAGGAAGCCTGGCTGTCAGGGAGATGCCCGCATACAACGAATTGAGCCTGCAACGTGCTTGCCGTGTCTGTCCTGTGTGCCTGCACGCTAGGCGTCTGAGTGAAGTCTCCTGTTTAGAGCTCTCCCTTGCTGAGCGGCGGCGGGTGCTCGCCTGTGTGGCCATTAACGTGAGGCCTTGCTGTGGACGCCTGGCTGTCGGGGGGAAAAAAGCCCGCATACAACGAATTTAGCTTGGACGTTTAGAAAGTCGCTTTCTTCCTGCTACTTCCCAGCTGCTGCAGAGAGGCCCAGGGTCGTCTCTGGGGCGGTACGTATGTCGGCCTCCCGTGCCACAGCCTGAGCATGGAAAGCGAAGTGCCCATTCGCTTCAGTCCCCGAGCATCATGGCAGCAAGAGGTGTGTGCAAGCCTCTCCAAAGCCTGGTGGCACAAGTGCCCTAAGCCCTCAGAGCTGCTGTCCTGCAGAGAGGGCTCTGAGGCTGTCTCAGTCCAAGTGACTTTTTTGCTTCCCAGACATGCATGTCCAGACTGACAGCTAAACACTGCTGTGGCGAGGTGAGCTTCTTACATATACTTGTCCTCCCAGACACAAGAACACTGTGAAGAGGTCTGCTGCCCAGCCTCAGGGGAAGAGGCAGAGAACGTTGCTTTCCGCACAGCACTGGAAGCAGGACGGATGGGCGTTCTGCTCAACAGGCGAAAAGCAGGGAGGAACAGCAGCGTCGGTCAAGTGAGCTCCCCCTTGTGGCTAGTGGAGCTTAATTCAAACCTGCGATGGAAATTGTGCTGGGGATGACTGAGCTCTAACTTCACGATCTGACACTTTCCGTCACTTTCTCCTCACTCACACACGGTGGTGGGATGGCCAAAAAAACGTAGGTGTGCAGGGTGTCCTCTCTGACACCCAGCTGAAGTCCAAGAGATACGTGTGCTGGGAATAGGACTTGCAACTAGTTTAAGGGAAGATGCCGTTGGGACTCCTTCAGCTGCTCATCCCCTCATCAGAACAAAGCGTTTCTCTGGGCCAGAGCTCTATCAGCCTGAACCAACCACGTGCAGCACAGCTCTCTCCTCTTTGTGATCTTCAGGTCAGGGAGAAACCATCCTACGCCGTGACTCGAAAGCTAAATGCTTAAGGGCCGTCCTAAGACTTCTGCATTCAAGCACCCTGAAGATGGCCTTTCGTGCTTGGCTCTCTCCTCCACGGGCTCGGAATCATCCGGGAGGTCCTGGGTTCCTGAGGGCGCTGGGAGAGGACGCAAAAGGCCACCTCATCCCTTTAGTAGCAATGCCATGATGACGCCCCAGCTGTAAAGAGTCAGAAACTGCTGCAAGAGAGCCTGAATGCCAGACTTTGCTGGGGAAGCATTCCACCGTGCACTGAGGAGCCCCTCCCTGAGAGAACTCTCGGTTGCTTTTGCCTTGCATGCTCTTTGCTCCTGTGTGGTGTGGAAAACAGCAAACATAGCAGCGGAAGGCGGTGCTCTCTGTACGCCCTCTATCTCAAAGTGGTAAGTGGGCTTGGGAATAGGCATTCGCACTAGCCACGTGGGAAGCTGCAGAACAAGAAGCTTTGAAATAACAGCAGTTGGACGCAGGTCAGCTTTGGATTCAGCTTACGTGGGTGAAAGAATGCAGGGCAGAGCGTCCCATTCAAGGAATCACTGTCGTCGTTGCAGTGGATGCCGAAACTGAGCTTGCGATGTGCTTGCCGTGTCTGTCCTGTGCGCCTGCACTCTAGGCACCTGAGTGAAGACTGCTGTGTAGAGTTCTCCTCGGCCGAGCGCAGATGCTGGTCTGTGGGGCCATTAACGTGAGGCCTTTCTGAGGAAGCCTGGCTGTCAGGGAGATGCCCGCATACAACGAATTGAGCCTGCAACGTGCTTGCCGTGTCTGTCCTGTGTGCCTGCACGCTAGGCGTCTGAGTGAAGTCTCCTGTTTAGAGCTCTCCCTTGCTGAGTGGCGGCGGGTGCTCGCCTGTGTGGCCATTAACGTGAGGCCTTGCTGTGGACGCCTGGCTGTCGGGGGGAAAAAAGCCCGCATACAACGAATTTAGCTTGGACGTTTAGAAAGTCGCTTTCTTCCTGCTACTTCCCGGCTGCTGCAGAGAGGCCCAGGGTCGTCTCTGGGGCGGTACGTATGTCGGCCTCCCGTGCCACAGCCTGAGCATGGAAAGCGAAGTGCCCATTCGCTTCAGTCCCCAAGCATCATGGCAGCAAGAGGTGTGTGCAAGCCTCTCCAAAGCCTGGTGGCACAAGTGCCCTAAGCCCTCAGAGCTGCTGTCCTGCAGAGAGGGCTCTGAGGCTGTCTCAGTCCAAGTGACTTTTTTGCTTCCCAGACATGCATGTCCAGACTGACAGCTAAACACTGCTGTGGCGAGGTGAGCTTCTTACATATACTTGTCCTCCCAGACACAAGAACACTGTGAAGAGGTCTGCTGCCCAGCCTCAGGGGAAGAGGCAGAGAACGTTGCTTTCCGCACAGCACTGGAAGCAGGACGGATGGGCGTTCTGCTCAACAGGCGAAAAGCAGGGAGGAACAGCAGCGTCGGTCAAGTGAGCTCCCCCTTGTGGCTAGTGGAGCTTAATTCAAACCTGCGATGGAAATTGTGCTGGGGATGACTGAGCTCTAACTTCACGATCTGACACTTTCCGTCACTTTCTCCTCACTCACACACGGTGGTGGGATGGCCAAAAAAACGAAGGTGTGCAGGGTGTCCTCTCTGACACCCAGCTGAAGTCCAAGAGATACGTGTGCTGGGAATAGGACTTGCAACTAGTTTAAGGGAAGATGCCGTTGGGACTCCTTCAGCTGCTCATCCCCTCATCAGAACAAAGCGTTTCTCTGGGCCAGAGCTCTATCAGCCTGAACCAACCACGTGCAGCACAGCTCTCTCCTCTTTGTGATCTTCAGGTCAGGGAGAAACCATCCTACGCCATGACTCGAAAGCTAAATGCTTAAGGGCCGTCCTAAGACTTCTGCACTCAAGCACCCTGAAGATGGCCTTTCGTGCTTGGCTCTCTCCTCCACGGGCTCGGAATCATCCGGGAGGTCCTGGGTTCCTGAGGGCGCTGGGAGAGGACGCAAAAGGCCACCTCATCCCTTTAGTAGCAATGCCATGATGACGCCCCGGCTGTAAAGAGTCAGAAACTGCTGCAGGAGAGCCTGATTGCCAGACTTTGCTGGGGAAGCATTCCACCGTGCACTGAGGAGCCCCTCCCTGAGAGAACTCTCGGTTGCTTTTGCCTTGCATGCTCTTTGCTCCTGTGTGGTGTGGAAAACAGCAAACATAGCAGCGGAAGGCGGTGCTCTCTGTACGCCCTCTATCTCAAAGTGGTAAGTGGGCTTGGGAATAGGCATTCGCACTAGCCACGTGGGAAGCTGCAGAACAAGAAGCTTTGAAATAACAGCAGTTGGACGCAGGTCAGCTTTGGATTCAGCTTACGTGGGTGAAAGAATGCAGGGCAGAGCGTCCCATTCAAGGAATCACTGTCGTCGTTGCAGTGGATGCCGAAACTGAGCTTGCGATGTGCTTGCCGTGTCTGTCCTGTGCGCCTGCACTCTAGGCACCTGAGTGAAGACTGCTGTGTAGAGTTCTCCTCGGCCGAGCGCAGATGCTGGTCTGTGGGGCCATTAACGTGAGGCCTTTCTGAGGAAGCCTGGCTGTCAGGGAGATGCCCGCATACAACGAATTGAGCCTGCAACGTGCTTGCCGTGTCTGTCCTGTGTGCCTGCACGCTAGGCGTCTGAGTGAAGTCTCCTGTTTAGAGCTCTCCCTTGCTGAGCGGCGGCGGGTGCTCGCCTGTGTGGCCATTAACGTGAGGCCTTGCTGTGGACGCCTGGCTGTCGGGGGGAAAAAAGCCCGCATACAACGAATTTAGCTTGGACGTTTAGAAAGTCGCTTTCTTCCTGCTACTTCCCAGCTGCTGCAGAGAGGCCCAGGGTCGTCTCTGGGGCGGTACGTATGTCGGCCTCCCGTGCCACAGCCTGAGCATGGAAAGCGAAGTGCCCATTCGCTTCAGTCCCCGAGCATCATGGCAGCAAGAGGTGTGTGCAAGCCTCTCCAAAGCCTGGTGGCACAAGTGCCCTAAGCCCTCAGAGCTGCTGTCCTGCAGAGAGGGCTCTGAGGCTGTCTCAGTCCAAGTGACTTTTTTGCTTCCCAGACATGCATGTCCAGACTGACAGCTAAACACTGCTGTGGCGAGGTGAGCTTCTTACATATACTTGTCCTCCCAGACACAAGAACACTGTGAAGAGGTCTGCTGCCCAGCCTCAGGGGAAGAGGCAGAGAACGTTGCTTTCCGCACAGCACTGGAAGCAGGACGGATGGGCGTTCTGCTCAACAGGCGAAAAGCAGGGAGGAACAGCAGCGTCGGTCAAGTGAGCTCCCCCTTGTGGCTAGTGGAGCTTAATTCAAACCTGCGATGGAAATTGTGCTGGGGATGACTGAGCTCTAACTTCACGATCTGACACTTTCCGTCACTTTCTCCTCACTCACACACGGTGGTGGGATGGCCAAAAAAACGAAGGTGTGCAGGGTGTCCTCTCTGACACCCAGCTGAAGTCCAAGAGATACGTGTGCTGGGAATAGGACTTGCAACTAGTTTAAGGGAAGATGCCGTTGGGACTCCTTCAGCTGCTCATCCCCTCATCAGAACAAAGCGTTTCTCTGGGCCAGAGCTCTATCAGCCTGAACCAACCACGTGCAGCACAGCTCTCTCCTCTTTGTGATCTTCAGGTCAGGGAGAAACCATCCTACGCCATGACTCGAAAGCTAAATGCTTAAGGGCCGTCCTAAGACTTCTGCACTCAAGCACCCTGAAGATGGCCTTTCGTGCTTGGCTCTCTCCTCCACGGGCTCGGAATCATCCGGGAGGTCCTGGGTTCCTGAGGGCGCTGGGAGAGGACGCAAAAGGCCACCTCATCCCTTTAGTAGCAATGCCATGATGACGCCCCGGCTGTAAAGAGTCAGAAACTGCTGCAGGAGAGCCTGATTGCCAGACTTTGCTGGGGAAGCATTCCACCGTGCACTGAGGAGCCCCTCCCTGAGAGAACTCTCGGTTGCTTTTGCCTTGCATGCTCTTTGCTCCTGTGTGGTGTGGAAAACAGCAAACATAGCAGCGGAAGGCGGTGCTCTCTGTACGCCCTCTATCTCAAAGTGGTAAGTGGGCTTGGGAATAGGCATTCGCACTAGCCACGTGGGAAGTTGCAGAACAAGAAGCTTTGAAATAACAGCAGTTGGACGCAGGTCAGCTTTGGATTCAGCTTACGTGGGTGAAAGAATGCAGGGCAGAGCGTCCCATTCAAGGAATCACTGTCGTCGTTGCTGTGGATGCCGAAACTGAGCTTGCGATGTGCTTGCCGTGTCTGACCTGTGCGCCTGCACGCTAGGCACCTGAGTGAAGACTGCTGTGTAGAGTTCTCCTCGGCCGAGCGCAGATGCTGGTCTGTGTGGCCATTAACGTGAGGCCTTGCTGTGGAAGCCTGGCTGTCGGGGGGAAAAAGCCCGCATACAACGAATTTAGCTTGGACGTTTAGAAAGTCACTTTCTTCCTGCTACTTCCCGGCTGCTGCAGAGAGGCCCAGGGTCGTCTCTGGGGCGGTACGTATGTCGGCCTCCCGTGCCACAGTCTGAGCATTGAAAGCGAAGTGCCCATTCGCTTCAGTCCCCGAGCATCATGGCAGCAAGAGGTGTGTGCAAGCCTCTCCAAAGCCTGGTGGCACAAGTGCCCTAAGCCCTCAGAGCTGCTGTCCTGCAGAGAGGGCTCTGAGGCTGTCTCAGTCCAAGTGACTTTTTTGCTTCCCAGACATGCATGTCCAGACTGACAGCTAAACACTGCTGTGGCGAGGTGAGCTTCTTACATATACTTGTCCTCCCAGACACAAGAACACTGTGAAGAGGTCTGCTGCCCAGCCTCAGGGGAAGAGGCAGAGAACGTTGCTTTCCGCACAGCACTGGAAGCAGGACGGATGGGCGTTCTGCTCAACAGGCGAAAAGCAGGGAGGAACAGCAGCGTCGGTCAAGTGAGCTCCCCCTTGTGGCTAGTGGAGCTTAATTCAAACCTGCGATGGAAATTGTGCTGGGGATGACTGAGCTCTAACTTCACGATCTGACACTTTCCGTCACTTTCTCCTCACTCACACACGGTGGTGGGATGGCCAAAAAAACGTAGGTGTGCAGGGTGTCCTCTCTGACACCCAGCTGAAGTCCAAGAGATACGTGTGCTGGGAATAGGACTTGCAACTAGTTTAAGGGAAGATGCCGTTGGGACTCCTTCAGCTGCTCATCCCCTCATCAGAACAAAGCGTTTCTCTGGGCCAGAGCTCTATCAGCCTGAACCAACCACGTGCAGCACAGCTCTCTCCTCTTTGTGATCTTCAGGTCAGGGAGAAACCATCCTACGCCGTGACTCGAAAGCTAAATGCTTAAGGGCCGTCCTAAGACTTCTGCACTCAAGCACCCTGAAGATGGCCTTTCGTGCTTGGCTCTCTCCTCCACGGGCTCGGAATCATCCAGGAGGTCCTGGGTTCCTGAGGGCGCTGGGAGAGGACGCAAAAGGCCACCTCATCCCTTTAGTAGCAATGCCATGATGACGCCCCGGCTGTAAAGAGTCAGAAACTGCTGCAGGAGAGCCTGATTGCCAGACATTGCTGGGGAAGCATTCCACCGTGCACTGAGGAGCCCCTCCCTGAGAGAACTCTCGGTTGCTTTTGCCTTGCATGCTCTTTGCTCCTGTGTGGTGTGGAAAACAGCAAACATTGCAGCGGAAGGCGGTGCTCTCTGTACGCCCTCTATCTCAAAGTGGTAAGTGGGCTTGGGAATAGGCATTCGCACTAGCCACGTGGGAAGCTGCAGAACAAGAAGCTTTGAAATAACAGCAGTTGGACGCAGGTCAGCTTTGGATTCAGCTTACGTGGGTGAAAGAATGCAGGGCAGAGCGTCCCATTCAAGGAATCACTGTCGTCGTTGCAGTGGATGCCGAAACTGAGCTTGCGATGTGCTTGCCGTGTCTGTCCTGTGTGCCTGCACTCTAGGCACCTGAGTGAAGACTGCTGTGTAGAGTTCTCCTCGGCCGAGCGCAGATGCTGGTCTGTGGGGCCATTAACGTGAGGCCTTTCTGAGGAAGCCTGGCTGTCAGGGAGATGCCCGCATACAACGAATTGAGCCTGCAATGTGCTTGCCGTTTCTGTCCTGTGTGCCTGCACGCTAGGCGTCTGAGTGAAGTCTCCTGTTTAGAGCTCTCCCTTGCTGAGCGGCGGTGGGTGCTCGCCTGTGTGGCCATTAACGTGAGGCCTTGCTGTGGACGCCTGGCTGTCGGGGGGAAATAAGCCCGCATACAACGAATTTAGCTTGGACGTTTAGAAAGTCGCTTTCTTCCTGCTACTTCCCGGCTGCTGCAGAGAGGCCCAGGGTCGTCTCTGGGGCGGTACGTATGTCGGCCTCCCGTGCCACAGTCTGAGCATTGAAAGCGAAGTGCCCATTCGCTTCAGTCCCCGAGCATCATGGCAGCAAGAGGTGTGTGCAAGCCTCTCCAAAGCCTGGTGGCACAAGTGCCCTAAGCCCTCAGAGCTGCTGTCCTGCAGAGAGGGCTCTGAGGCTGTCTCAGTCCAAGTGACTTTTTTGCTTCCCAGACATGCATGTCCAGACTGACAGCTAAACACTGCTGTGGCGAGGTGAGCTTCTTACATATACTTGTCCTCCCAGACACAAGAACACTGTGAAGAGGTCTGCTGCCCAGCCTCAGGGGAAGAGGCAGAGAACGTTGCTTTCCGCACAGCACTGGAAGCAGGACGGATGGGCGTTCTGCTCAACAGGCGAAAAGCAGGGAGGAACAGCAGCGTCGGTCAAGTGAGCTCCCCCTTGTGGCTAGTGGAGCTTAATTCAAACCTGCGATGGAAATTGTGCTGGGGATGACTGAGCTCTAACTTCACGATCTGACACTTTCCGTCACTTTCTCCTCACTCACACACGGTGGTGGGATGGCCAAAAAAACGTGGGTGTGCAGGGTGTCCTCTCTGACACCCAGCTGAAGTCCAAGAGATACGTGTGCTGGGAATAGGACTTGCAACTAGTTTAAGGGAAGATGCCGTTGGGACTCCTTCAGCTGCTCATCCCCTCATCAGAACAAAGCGTTTCTCTGGGCCAGAGCTCTATCAGCCTGAACCAACCACGTGCAGCACAGCTCTGTCCTCTTTGTGATCTTCAGGTCAGGGAGAAACCATCCTACGCCGTGACTCGAAAGCTAAATGCTTAAGGGCCGTCCTAAGACTTCTGCACTCAAGCACCCTGAAGATGGCCTTTCGTGCTTGGCTCTCTCCTCCACGGGCTCGGAATCATCCGGGAGGTCCTGGGTTCCTGAGGGCGCTGGGAGAGGACGCAAAAGGCCACCTCATCACTTTAGTAGCAATGCCATGATGACGCCCCAGCTGTAGAGTCAGAAACTGCTGCAAGAGAACCTGATTGCCAGACTTTGCTGGGGAAGCATTCCACCGTGCACTGAGGAGCCCCTCCCTGAGAGAACTCTCGGTTGCTTTTGCCTTGCATGCTCTTTGCTCCTGTGTGGTGTGGAAAACAGCAAACATAGCAGCGGAAGGCGGTGCTCTCTGTACGCCCTCTATCTCAAAGTGGTAAGTGGGCTTGGGAATAGGCATTCGCACTAGCCACGTGGGAAGCTGCAGAACAAGAAGCTTTGAAATAACAGCAGTTGGACGCAGGTCAGCTTTGGATTCAGCTTACGTGGGTGAAAGAATGCAGGGCAGAGCGTCCCATTCAAGGAATCACTGTCGTCGTTGCAGTGGATGCCGAAACTGAGCTTGCGATGTGCTTGCCGTGTCTGTCCTGTGCGCCTGCACTCTAGGCACCTGAGTGAAGACTGCTGTGTAGAGTTCTCCTCGGCCGAGCGCAGATGCTGGTCTGTGGGGCCATTAACGTGAGGCCTTTCTGAGGAAGCCTGGCTGTCAGGGAGATGCCCGCATACAACGAATTGAGCCTGCAACGTGCTTGCCGTGTCTGTCCTGTGTGCCTGCACGCTAGGCGTCTGAGTGAAGTCTCCTGTTTAGAGCTCTCCCTTGCTGAGCGGCGGCGGGTGCTCGCCTGTGTGGCCATTAACGTGAGGCCTTGCTGTGGACGCCTGGCTGTCGGGGGGAAAAAAGCCCACATACAACGAATTTAGCTTGGACGGTTAGAAAGTCGCTTTCTTCCTGCTACTTCCCGGCTGCTGCAGAGAGGCCCAGGGTCGTCTCTGGGGCGGTACGTATGTCGGCCTCCCGTGCCACAGCCTGAGCATGGAAAGCGAAGTGCCCATTCACTTCAGTCCCCGAGCATCATGGCAGCAAGAGGTGTGTGCAAGCCTCTCCAAAGCCTGGTGGCACAAGTGCCCTAAGCCCTCAGAGCTGCTGTCCTGCAGAGAGGGCTCTGAGGCTGTCTCAGTCCAAGTGACTTTTTTGCTTCCCAGACATGCATGTCCAGACTGACAGCTAAACACTGCTGTGGCGAGGTGAGCTTCTTACATATACTTGTCCTCCCAGACACAAGAACACTGTGAAGAGGTCTGCTGCCCAGCCTCAGGGGAAGAGGCAGAGAACGTTGCTTTCCGCACAGAACTGGAAGCAGGACGGATGGGCGTTCTGCTCAACAGGCGAAAAGCAGGGAGGAACAGCAGCGTCGGTCAAGTGAGCTCCCCCTTGTGGCTAGTGGAGCTTAATTCAAACCTGCGATGGAAATTGTGCTGGGGATGACTGAGCTCTAACTTCACGATCTGACACTTTCCGTCACTTTCTCCTCACTCACACACGGTGGTGGGATGGTCAAAAAACGAAGGTGTGCAGGGTGTCCTCTCTGACACCCAGCTGAAGTCCAAGAGATACGTGTGCTGGGAATAGGACTTGCAACTAGTTTAAGGGAAGATGCCGTTGGGACTCCTTCAGCTGCTCATCCCCTCATCAGAACAAAGCGTTTCTCTGGGCCAGAGCTCTATCAGCCTGAACCAACCACGTGCAGCACAGCTCTCTCCTCTTTGTGATCTTCAGGTCAGGGAGAAACCATCCTACGCCGTGACTCGAAAGCTAAATGCTTAAGGGCCGTCCTAAGACTTCTGCACTCAAGCACCCTGAAGATGGCCTTTCGTGCTTGGCTCTCTCCTCCACGGGCTCGGAATCATCCGGGAGGTCCTGGGTTCCTGAGGGCGCTGGGAGAGGACGCAAAAGGCCACCTCATCACTTTAGTAGCAATGCCATGATGACGCCCCAGCTGTAAAGAGTCAGAAACTGCTGCAAGAGAACCTGATTGCCAGACTTTGCTGGGGAAGCATTCCACCGTGCACTGAGGAGCCCCTCCCTGAGAGAACTCTCGGTTGCTTTTGCCTTGCATGCTCTTTGCTCCTGTGTGGTGTGGAAAACAGCAAACATAGCAGCGGAAGGCGGTGCTCTCTGTACGCCCTCTATCTCAAAGTGGTAAGTGGGCTTGGGAATAGGCATTCGCACTAGCCACGTGGGAAGCTGCAGAACAAGAAGCTTTGAAATAACAGCAGTTGGACGCAGGTCAGCTTTGGATTCAGCTTACGTGGGTGAAAGAATGCAGGGCAGAGCGTCCCATTCAAGGAATCACTGTCGTCGTTGCAGTGGATGCCGAAACTGAGCTTGCGATGTGCTTGCCGTGTCTGTCCTGTGCGCCTGCACTCTAGGCACCTGAGTGAAGACTGCTGTGTAGAGTTCTCCTCGGCCGAGCGCAGATGCTGGTCTGTGGGGCCATTAACGTGAGGCCTTTCTGAGGAAGCCTGGCTGTCAGGGAGATGCCCGCATACAACGAATTGAGCCTGCAACGTGCTTGCCGTGTCTGTCCTGTGTGCCTGCACGCTAGGCGTCTGAGTGAAGTCTCCTGTTTAGAGCTCTCCCTTGCTGAGCGGCGGCGGGTGCTCGCCTGTGTGGCCATTAACGTGAGGCCTTGCTGTGGACGCCTGGCTGTCGGGGGGAAAAAAGCCCACATACAACGAATTTAGCTTGGACGGTTAGAAAGTCGCTTTCTTCCTGCTACTTCCCGGCTGCTGCAGAGAGGCCCAGGGTCGTCTCTGGGGCGGTACGTATGTCGGCCTCCCGTGCCACAGCCTGAGCATGGAAAGCGAAGTGCCCATTCACTTCAGTCCCCGAGCATCATGGCAGCAAGAGGTGTGTGCAAGCCTCTCCAAAGCCTGGTGGCACAAGTGCCCTAAGCCCTCAGAGCTGCTGTCCTGCAGAGAGGGCTCTGAGGCTGTCTCAGTCCAAGTGACTTTTTTGCTTCCCAGACATGCATGTCCAGACTGACAGCTAAACACTGCTGTGGCGAGGTGAGCTTCTTACATATACTTGTCCTCCCAGACACAAGAACACTGTGAAGAGGTCTGCTGCCCAGCCTCAGGGGAAGAGGCAGAGAACGTTGCTTTCCGCACAGAACTGGAAGCAGGACGGATGGGCGTTCTGCTCAACAGGCGAAAAGCAGGGAGGAACAGCAGCGTCGGTCAAGTGAGCTCCCCCTTGTGGCTAGTGGAGCTTAATTCAAACCTGCGATGGAAATTGTGCTGGGGATGACTGAGCTCTAACTTCACGATCTGACACTTTCCGTCACTTTCTCCTCACTCACACACGGTGGTGGGATGGTCAAAAAACGAAGGTGTGCAGGGTGTCCTCTCTGACACCCAGCTGAAGTCCAAGAGATACGTGTGCTGGGAATAGGACTTGCAACTAGTTTAAGGGAAGATGCCGTTGGGACTCCTTCAGCTGCTCATCCCCTCATCAGAACAAAGCGTTTCTCTGGGCCAGAGCTCTATCAGCCTGAACCAACCACGTGCAGCACAGCTCTCTCCTCTTTGTGATCTTCAGGTCAGGGAGAAACCATCCTACGCCGTGACTCGAAAGCTAAATGCTTAAGGGCCGTCCTAAGACTTCTGCACTCAAGCACCCTGAAGATGGCCTTTCGTGCTTGGCTCTCACCTCCACGGGCTCGGAATCATCCGGGAGGTCCTGGGTTCCTGAGGGCGCTGGGAGAGGACGCAAAAGGCCACCTCATCCCTTTAGTAGCAATGCCATGATGACGCCCCGGCTGTAAAGAGTCAGAAACTGCTGCAGGAGAGCCTGATTGCCAGACTTTGCTGGGGAAGCATTCCACCGTGCACTGAGGAGCCCCTCCCTGAGAGAACTCTCGGTTGCTTTTGCCTTGCATGCTCTTTGCTCCTGTGTGGTGTGGAAAACAGCAAACATAGCAGCGGAAGGCGGTGCTCTCTGTACGCCCTCTATCTCAAAGTGGTAAGTGGGCTTGGGAATAGGCATTCGCACTAGCCACGTGGGAAGTTGCAGAACAAGAAGCTTTGAAATAACAGCAGTTGGACGCAGGTCAGCTTTGGATTCAGCTTACGTGGGTGAAGGAATGCAGGGCAGAGCGTCCCATTCAAGGAATCACTGTCGTCGTTGCAGTGGATGCCGAAACTGAGCTTGCGATGTGCTTGCCGTGTCTGTCCTGTGCGCCTGCACGCTAGGCGTCTGAGTGAAGACTGCTGTGTAGAGTTCTCCTCGGCCGAGCGCAGATGCTGGTCTGTGTGGCCATTAACGTGAGGCCTTGCTGTGGAAGCCTGGCTGTCGGGGGAAAAAAGCCCGCATACAACGAGTTTAGCTTGGACGGTTAGAAAGTCGCTTTCTTCCTGCTACTTCCCGGCTGCTGCAGAGAGGCCCAGGGTCGTCTCTGGGGCGGTACATATGTCGGCCTCCCGTGCCACAGTCTGAGCATTGAAAGCGAAGTGCCCATTCGCTTCAGTCCCCGAGCATCATGGCAGCAAGAGGTGTGTGCAAGCCTCTCCAAAGCCTGGTGGCACAAGTGCCCTAAGCCCTCAGAGCTGCTGTCCTGCAGAGAGGGCTCTGAGGCTGTCTCAGTCCAAGTGACTTTTTTGCTTCCCAGACATGCATGTCCAGACTGACAGCTAAACACTGCTGTGGCGAGGTGAGCTTCTTACATATACTTGTCCTCCCAGACACAAGAACACTGTGAAGAGGTCTGCTGCCCAGCCTCAGGGGAAGAGGCAGAGAACGTTGCTTTCCGCACAGCACTGGAAGCAGGACGGATGGGCGTTCTGCTCAACAGGCGAAAAGCAGGGAGGAACAGCAGCGTCGGTCAAGTGAGCTCCCCCTTGTGGCTAGTGGAGCTTAATTCAAACCTGCGATGGAAATTGTGCTGGGGATGACTGAGCTCTAACTTCACGATCTGACACTTTCCGTCACTTTCTCCTCACTCACACACGGTGGTGGGATGGCCAAAAAAACGTAGGTGTGCAGGGTGTCCTCTCTGACACCCAGCTGAAGTCCAAGAGATACGTGTGCTGGGAATAGGACTTGCAACTAGTTTAAGGGAAGATGCCGTTGGGACTCCTTCAGCTGCTCATCCCCTCATCAGAACAAAGCGTTTCTCTGGGCCAGAGCTCTATCAGCCTGAACCAACCACGTGCAGCACAGCTCTCTCCTCTTTGTGATCTTCAGGTCAGGGAGAAACCATCCTACGCCGTGACTCGAAAGCTAAATGCTTAAGGGCCGTCCTAAGACTTCTGCACTCAAGCACCCTGAAGATGGCCTTTCGTGCTTGGCTCTCTCCTCCACGGGCTCGGAATCATCCGGGAGGTCCTGGGTTCCTGAGGGCGCTGTGAGAGGACGCAAAAGGCCACCTCATCCCTTTAGTAGCAATGCCATGATGACGCCCCGGCTGTAAAGAGTCAGAAACTGCTGCAGGAGAGCCTGATTGCCAGACATTGCTGGGGAAGCATTCCACCGTGCACTGAGGAGCCCCTCCCTGAGAGAACTCTCGGTTGCTTTTGCCTTGCATGCTCTTTGCTCCTGTGTGGTGTGGAAAACAGCAAACATTGCAGCGGAAGGCGGTGCTCTCTGTACGCCCTCTATCTCAAAGTGGTAAGTGGGCTTGGGAATAGGCATTCGCACTAGCCACGTGGGAAGCTGCAGAACAAGAAGCTTTGAAATAACAGCAGTTGGACGCAGGTCAGCTTTGGATTCAGCTTACGTGGGTGAAAGAATGCAGGGCAGAGCGTCCCATTCAAGGAATCACTGTCGTCGTTGCAGTGGATGCCGAAACTGAGCTTGCGATGTGCTTGCCGTGTCTGTCCTGTGTGCCTGCACTCTAGGCACCTGAGTGAAGACTGCTGTGTAGAGTTCTCCTCGGCCGAGCGCAGATGCTGGTCTGTGGGGCCATTAACGTGAGGCCTTTCTGAGGAAGCCTGGCTGTCAGGGAGATGCCCGCATACAACGAATTGAGCCTGCAACGTGCTTGCCGTTTCTGTCCTGTGTGCCTGCACGCTAGGCATCTGAGTGAAGTCTCCTGTTTAGAGCTCTCCCTTGCTGAGCGGCGGTGGGTGCTCGCCTGTGTGGCCATTAACGTGAGGCCTTGCTGTGGACGCCTGGCTGTCGGGGGGAAAAAAGCCCGCATACAACGAATTTAGCTTGGACGTTTAGAAAGTCGCTTTCTTCCTGCTACTTCCCGGCTGCTGCAGAGAGGCCCAGGGTCGTCTCTGGGGCGGTACGTATGTCGGCCTCCCGTGCCACAGTCTGAGCATTGAAAGCGAAGTGCCCATTCGCTTCAGTCCCCGAGCATCATGGCAGCAAGAGGTGTGTGCAAGCCTCTATAAAGCCTGGTGGCACAAGTGCCCTAAGCCCTCAGAGCTGCTGTCCTGCAGAGAGGGCTCTGAGGCTGTCTCAGTCCAAGTGACTTTTTTGCTTCCCAGACATGCATGTCCAGACTGACAGCTAAACACTGCTGTGGCGAGGTGAGCTTCTTACATATACTTGTCCTCCCAGACACAAGAACACTGTGAAGAGGTCTGCTGCCCAGCCTCAGGGGAAGAGGCAGAGAACGTTGCTTTCCGCACAGCACTGGAAGCAGGACGGATGGGCGTTCTGCTCAACAGGCGAAAAGCAGGGAGGAACAGCAGCGTCGGTCAAGTGAGCTCCCCCTTGTGGCTAGTGGAGCTTAATTCAAACCTGCGATGGAAATTGTGCTGGGGATGACTGAGCTCTAACTTCACGATCTGACACTTTCCGTCACTTTCTCCTCACTCACACACGGTGGTGGGATGGCCAAAAAAACGTGGGTGTGCAGGGTGTCCTCTCTGACACCCAGCTGAAGTCCAAGAGATACGTGTGCTGGGAATAGGACTTGCAACTAGTTTAAGGGAAGATGCCGTTGGGACTCCTTCAGCTGCTCATCCCCTCATCAGAACAAAGCGTTTCTCTGGGCCAGAGCTCTATCAGCCTGAACCAACCACGTGCAGCACAGCTCTGTCCTCTTTGTGATCTTCAGGTCAGGGAGAAACCATCCTACGCCGTGACTCGAAAGCTAAATGCTTAAGGGCCGTCCTAAGACTTCTGCACTCAAGCACCCTGAAGATGGCCTTTCGTGCTTGGCTCTCTCCTCCACGGGCTCGGAATCATCCGGGAGGTCCTGGGTTCCTGAGGGCGCTGGGAGAGGACGCAAAAGGCCACCTCATCACTTTAGTAGCAATGCCATGATGACGCCCCAGCTGTAAAGAGTCAGAAACTGCTGCAAGAGAACCTGATTGCCAGACTTTGCTGGGGAAGCATTCCACCGTGCACTGAGGAGCCCCTCCCTGAGAGAACTCTCGGTTGCTTTTGCCTTGCATGCTCTTTGCTCCTGTGTGGTGTGGAAAACAGCAAACATAGCAGCGGAAGGCGGTGCTCTCTGTACGCCCTCTATCTCAAAGTGGTAAGTGGGCTTGGGAATAGGCATTCGCACTAGCCACGTGGGAAGCTGCAGAACAAGAAGCTTTGAAATAACAGCAGTTGGACGCAGGTCAGCTTTGGATTCAGCTTACGTGGGTGAAAGAATGCAGGGCAGAGCGTCCCATTCAAGGAATCACTGTCGTCGTTGCAGTGGATGCCGAAACTGAGCTTGCGATGTGCTTGCCGTGTCTGTCCTGTGCGCCTGCACTCTAGGCACCTGAGTGAAGACTGCTGTGTAGAGTTCTCCTCGGCCGAGCGCAGATGCTGGTCTGTGGGGCCATTAACGTGAGGCCTTTCTGAGGAAGCCTGGCTGTCAGGGAGATGCCCGCATACAACGAATTGAGCCTGCAACGTGCTTGCCGTGTCTGTCCTGTGTGCCTGCACGCTAGGCGTCTGAGTGAAGTCTCCTGTTTAGAGCTCTCCCTTGCTGAGCGGCGGCGGGTGCTCGCCTGTGTGGCCATTAACGTGAGGCCTTGCTGTGGACGCCTGGCTGTCGGGGGGAAAAAAGCCCACATACAACGAATTTAGCTTGGACGGTTAGAAAGTCGCTTTCTTCCTGCTACTTCCCGGCTGCTGCAGAGAGGCCCAGGGTCGTCTCTGGGGCGGTACGTATGTCGGCCTCCCGTGCCACAGCCTGAGCATGGAAAGCGAAGTGCCCATTCACTTCAGTCCCCGAGCATCATGGCAGCAAGAGGTGTGTGCAAGCCTCTCCAAAGCCTGGTGGCACAAGTGCCCTAAGCCCTCAGAGCTGCTGTCCTGCAGAGAGGGCTCTGAGGCTGTCTCAGTCCAAGTGACTTTTTTGCTTCCCAGACATGCATGTCCAGACTGACAGCTAAACACTGCTGTGGCGAGGTGAGCTTCTTACATATACTTGTCCTCCCAGACACAAGAACACTGTGAAGAGGTCTGCTGCCCAGCCTCAGGGGAAGAGGCAGAGAACGTTGCTTTCCGCACAGAACTGGAAGCAGGACGGATGGGCGTTCTGCTCAACAGGCGAAAAGCAGGGAGGAACAGCAGCGTCGGTCAAGTGAGCTCCCCCTTGTGGCTAGTGGAGCTTAATTCAAACCTGCGATGGAAATTGTGCTGGGGATGACTGAGCTCTAACTTCACGATCTGACACTTTCCGTCACTTTCTCCTCACTCACACACGGTGGTGGGATGGTCAAAAAACGAAGGTGTGCAGGGTGTCCTCTCTGACACCCAGCTGAAGTCCAAGAGATACGTGTGCTGGGAATAGGACTTGCAACTAGTTTAAGGGAAGATGCCGTTGGGACTCCTTCAGCTGCTCATCCCCTCATCAGAACAAAGCGTTTCTCTGGGCCAGAGCTCTATCAGCCTGAACCAACCACGTGCAGCACAGCTCTCTCCTCTTTGTGATCTTCAGGTCAGGGAGAAACCATCCTACGCCGTGACTCGAAAGCTAAATGCTTAAGGGCCGTCCTAAGACTTCTGCACTCAAGCACCCTGAAGATGGCCTTTCGTGCTTGGCTCTCACCTCCACGGGCTCGGAATCATCCGGGAGGTCCTGGGTTCCTGAGGGCGCTGGGAGAGGACGCAAAAGGCCACCTCATCCCTTTAGTAGCAATGCCATGATGACGCCCCGGCTGTAAAGAGTCAGAAACTGCTGCAGGAGAGCCTGATTGCCAGACTTTGCTGGGGAAGCATTCCACCGTGCACTGAGGAGCCCCTCCCTGAGAGAACTCTCGGTTGCTTTTGCCTTGCATGCTCTTTGCTCCTGTGTGGTGTGGAAAACAGCAAACATAGCAGCGGAAGGCGGTGCTCTCTGTACGCCCTCTATCTCAAAGTGGTAAGTGGGCTTGGGAATAGGCATTCGCACTAGCCACGTGGGAAGTTGCAGAACAAGAAGCTTTGAAATAACAGCAGTTGGACGCAGGTCAGCTTTGGATTCAGCTTACGTGGGTGAAGGAATGCAGGGCAGAGCGTCCCATTCAAGGAATCACTGTCGTCGTTGCAGTGGATGCCGAAACTGAGCTTGCGATGTGCTTGCCGTGTCTGTCCTGTGCGCCTGCACGCTAGGCGTCTGAGTGAAGACTGCTGTGTAGAGTTCTCCTCGGCCGAGCGCAGATGCTGGTCTGTGTGGCCATTAACGTGAGGCCTTGCTGTGGAAGCCTGGCTGTCGGGGGAAAAAAGCCCGCATACAACGAGTTTAGCTTGGACGGTTAGAAAGTCGCTTTCTTCCTGCTACTTCCCGGCTGCTGCAGAGAGGCCCAGGGTCGTCTCTGGGGCGGTACATATGTCGGCCTCCCGTGCCACAGTCTGAGCATTGAAAGCGAAGTGCCCATTCGCTTCAGTCCCCGAGCATCATGGCAGCAAGAGGTGTGTGCAAGCCTCTCCAAAGCCTGGTGGCACAAGTGCCCTAAGCCCTCAGAGCTGCTGTCCTGCAGAGAGGGCTCTGAGGCTGTCTCAGTCCAAGTGACTTTTTTGCTTCCCAGACATGCATGTCCAGACTGACAGCTAAACACTGCTGTGGCGAGGTGAGCTTCTTACATATACTTGTCCTCCCAGACACAAGAACACTGTGAAGAGGTCTGCTGCCCAGCCTCAGGGGAAGAGGCAGAGAACGTTGCTTTCCGCACAGCACTGGAAGCAGGACGGATGGGCGTTCTGCTCAACAGGCGAAAAGCAGGGAGGAACAGCAGCGTCGGTCAAGTGAGCTCCCCCTTGTGGCTAGTGGAGCTTAATTCAAACCTGCGATGGAAATTGTGCTGGGGATGACTGAGCTCTAACTTCACGATCTGACACTTTCCGTCACTTTCTCCTCACTCACACACGGTGGTGGGATGGCCAAAAAAACGTAGGTGTGCAGGGTGTCCTCTCTGACACCCAGCTGAAGTCCAAGAGATACGTGTGCTGGGAATAGGACTTGCAACTAGTTTAAGGGAAGATGCCGTTGGGACTCCTTCAGCTGCTCATCCCCTCATCAGAACAAAGCGTTTCTCTGGGCCAGAGCTCTATCAGCCTGAACCAACCACGTGCAGCACAGCTCTCTCCTCTTTGTGATCTTCAGGTCAGGGAGAAACCATCCTACGCCGTGACTCGAAAGCTAAATGCTTAAGGGCCGTCCTAAGACTTCTGCACTCAAGCACCCTGAAGATGGCCTTTCGTGCTTGGCTCTCTCCCCCACGGGCTCGGAATCATCCGGGAGGTCCTGGGTTCCTGAGGGCGCTGTGAGAGGACGCAAAAGGCCACCTCATCCCTTTAGTAGCAATGCCATGATGACGCCCCGGCTGTAAAGAGTCAGAAACTGCTGCAGGAGAGCCTGATTGCCAGACATTGCTGGGGAAGCATTCCACCGTGCACTGAGGAGCCCCTCCCTGAGAGAACTCTCGGTTGCTTTTGCCTTGCATGCTCTTTGCTCCTGTGTGGTGTGGAAAACAGCAAACATTGCAGCGGAAGGCGGTGCTCTCTGTACGCCCTCTATCTCAAAGTGGTAAGTGGGCTTGGGAATAGGCATTCGCACTAGCCACGTGGGAAGCTGCAGAACAAGAAGCTTTGAAATAACAGCAGTTGGACGCAGGTCAGCTTTGGATTCAGCTTACGTGGGTGAAAGAATGCAGGGCAGAGCGTCCCATTCAAGGAATCACTGTCGTCGTTGCAGTGGATGCCGAAACTGAGCTTGCGATGTGCTTGCCGTGTCTGTCCTGTGTGCCTGCACTCTAGGCACCTGAGTGAAGACTGCTGTGTAGAGTTCTCCTCGGCCGAGCGCAGATGCTGGTCTGTGGGGCCATTAACGTGAGGCCTTTCTGAGGAAGCCTGGCTGTCAGGGAGATGCCCGCATACAACGAATTGAGCCTGCAACGTGCTTGCCGTTTCTGTCCTGTGTGCCTGCACGCTAGGCATCTGAGTGAAGTCTCCTGTTTAGAGCTCTCCCTTGCTGAGCGGCGGTGGGTGCTCGCCTGTGTGGCCATTAACGTGAGGCCTTGCTGTGGACGCCTGGCTGTCGGGGGGAAAAAAGCCCGCATACAACGAATTTAGCTTGGACGTTTAGAAAGTCGCTTTCTTCCTGCTACTTCCCGGCTGCTGCAGAGAGGCCCAGGGTCGTCTCTGGGGCGGTACGTATGTCGGCCTCCCGTGCCACAGTCTGAGCATTGAAAGCGAAGTGCCCATTCGCTTCAGTCCCCGAGCATCATGGCAGCAAGAGGTGTGTGCAAGCCTCTATAAAGCCTGGTGGCACAAGTGCCCTAAGCCCTCAGAGCTGCTGTCCTGCAGAGAGGGCTCTGAGGCTGTCTCAGTCCAAGTGACTTTTTTGCTTCCCAGACATGCATGTCCAGACTGACAGCTAAACACTGCTGTGGCGAGGTGAGCTTCTTACATATACTTGTCCTCCCAGACACAAGAACACTGTGAAGAGGTCTGCTGCCCAGCCTCAGGGGAAGAGGCAGAGAACGTTGCTTTCCGCACAGCACTGGAAGCAGGACGGATGGGCGTTCTGCTCAACAGGCGAAAAGCAGGGAGGAACAGCAGCGTCGGTCAAGTGAGCTCCCCCTTGTGGCTAGTGGAGCTTAATTCAAACCTGCGATGGAAATTGTGCTGGGGATGACTGAGCTCTAACTTCACGATCTGACACTTTCCGTCACTTTCTCCTCACTCACACACGGTGGTGGGATGGCCAAAAAAACGTGGGTGTGCAGGGTGTCCTCTCTGACACCCAGCTGAAGTCCAAGAGATACGTGTGCTGGGAATAGGACTTGCAACTAGTTTAAGGGAAGATGCCGTTGGGACTCCTTCAGCTGCTCATCCCCTCATCAGAACAAAGCGTTTCTCTGGGCCAGAGCTCTATCAGCCTGAACCAACCACGTGCAGCACAGCTCTGTCCTCTTTGTGATCTTCAGGTCAGGGAGAAACCATCCTACGCCGTGACTCGAAAGCTAAATGCTTAAGGGCCGTCCTAAGACTTCTGCATTCAAGCACCCTGAAGATGGCCTTTCGTGCTTGGCTCTCTCCTCCACGGGCTCGGAATCATCCGGGAGGTCCTGGTTTCCTGAGGGCGCTGGGAGAGGACGCAAAAGGCCACCTCATCCCTTTAGTAGCAATGCCATGATGACGCCCCAGCTGTAAAGAGTCAGAAACTGCTGCAAGAGAGCCTGATTGCCAGACTTTGCTGGGGAAGCATTCCACCGTGCACTGAGGAGCCCCTCCCTGAGAGAACTCTCGGTTGCTTTTGCCTTGCATGCTCTTTGCTCCTGTGTGGTGTGGAAAACAGCAAACATAGCAGCGGAAGGCGGTGCTCTCTGTACGCCCTCTATCTCAAAGTGGTAAGTGGGCTTGGGAATAGGCATTCGCACTAGCCACGTGGGAAGCTGCAGAACAAGAAGCTTTGAAATAACAGCAGTTGGACGCAGGTCAGCTTTGGATTCAGCTTACGTGGGTGAAAGAATGCAGGGCAGAGCGTCCCATTCAAGGAATCACTGTCGTCGTTGCAGTGGATGCCGAAACTGAGCTTGCGATGTGCTTGCCGTGTCTGTCCTGTGCGCCTGCACTCTAGGCACCTGAGTGAAGACTGCTGTGTAGAGTTCTCCTCGGCCGAGCGCAGATGCTGGTCTGTGGGGCCATTAACGTGAGGCCTTTCTGAGGAAGCCTGGCTGTCAGGGAGATGCCCACATACAACGAATTGAGCCTGCAACGTGCTTGCCGTGTCTGTCCTGTGTGCCTGCACGCTAGGCGTCTGAGTGAAGTCTCCTGTTTAGAGCTCTCCCTTGCTGAGCGGCAGCGGGTGCTCGCCTGTGTGGCCATTAACGTGAGGCCTTGCTGTGGACGCCTGGCTGTCGGGGGGAAAAAAGCCCGCATACAACGAATTTAGCTTGGACGTTTAGAAAGTCGCTTTCTTCCTGCTACTTCCCGGCTGCTGCAGAGAGGCCCAGGGTCGTCTCTGGGGCGGTACGTATGTCGGCCTCCCGTGCCACAGCCTGAGCATGGAAAGCGAAGTGCCCATTCGCTTCAGTCCCCGAGCATCATGGCAGCAAGAGGTGTGTGCAAGCCTCTCCAAAGCCTGGTGGCACAAGTGCCCTAAGCCCTCAGAGCTGCTGTCCTGCAGAGAGGGCTCTGAGGCTGTCTCAGTCCAAGTGACTTTTTTGCTTCCCAGACATGCATGTCCAGACTGACAGCTAAACACTGCTGTGGCGAGGTGAGCTTCTTACATATACTTGTCCTCCCAGACACAAGAACACTGTGAAGAGGTCTGCTGCCCAGCCTCAGGGGAAGAGGCAGAGAACGTTGCTTTCCGCACAGCACTGGAAGCAGGACGGATGGGCGTTCTGCTCAACAGGCGAAAAGCAGGGAGGAACAGCAGCGTCGGTCAAGTGAGCTCCCCCTTGTGGCTAGTGGAGCTTAATTCAAACCTGCGATGGAAATTGTGCTGGGGATGACTGAGCTCTAACTTCACGATCTGACACTTTCCGTCACTTTCTCCTCACTCACACACGGTGGTGGGATGGCCAAAAAAACGTAGGTGTGCAGGGTGTCCTCTCTGACACCCAGCTGAAGTCCAAGAGATACGTGTGCTGGGAATAGGACTTGCAACTAGTTTAAGGGAAGATGCCGTTGGGACTCCTTCAGCTGCTCATCCCCTCATCAGAACAAAGCGTTTCTCTGGGCCAGAGCTCTATCAGCCTGAACCAACCACGTGCAGCACAGCTCTCTCCTCTTTGTGATCTTCAGGTCAGGGAGAAACCATCCTACGCCGTGACTCGAAAGCTAAATGCTTAAGGGCCGTCCTAAGACTTCTGCACTCAAGCACCCTGAAGATGGCCTTTCGTGCTTGGCTCTCTCCTCCACGGGCTCGGAATCATCCGGGAGGTCCTGGGTTCCTGAGGGCGCTGGGAGAGGACGCAAAAGGCCACCTCATCCCTTTAGTAGCAATGCCATGATGACGCCCCGGCTGTAAAGAGTCAGAAACTGCTGCAGGAGAGCCTGATTGCCAGACATTGCTGGGGAAGCATTCCACCGTGCACTGAGGAGCCCCTCCCTGAGAGAACTCTCGGTTGCTTTTGCCTTGCATGCTCTTTGCTCCTGTGTGGTGTGGAAAACAGCAAACATTGCAGCGGAAGGCGGTGCTCTCTGTACGCCCTCTATCTCAAAGTGGTAAGTGGGCTTGGGAATAGGCATTCGCACTAGCCACGTGGGAAGCTGCAGAACAAGAAGCTTTGAAATAACAGCAGTTGGACGCAGGTCAGCTTTGGATTCAGCTTACGTGGGTGAAAGAATGCAGGGCAGAGCGTCCCATTCAAGGAATCACTGTCGTCGTTGCAGTGGATGCCGAAACTGAGCTTGCGATGTGCTTGCCGTGTCTGTCCTGTGTGCCTGCACTCTAGGCACCTGAGTGAAGACTGCTGTGTAGAGTTCTCCTCGGCCGAGCGCAGATGCTGGTCTGTGGGGCCATTAACGTGAGGCCTTTCTGAGGAAGCCTGGCTGTCAGGGAGATGCCCGCATACAACGAATTGAGCCTGCAACGTGCTTGCCGTGTCTGTCCTGTGTGCCTGCATGCTAGGCGTCTGAGTGAAGTCTCCTGTTTAGAGCTCTCCCTTGCTGAGCGGCGGTGGGTGCTCGCCTGTGTGGCCATTAACGTGAGGCCTTGCTGTGGACGCCTGGCTGTCGGGGGGAAAAAAGCCCGCATACAACGAATTTAGCTTGGACGTTTAGAAAGTCGCTTTCTTCCTGCTACTTCCCGGCTGCTGCAGAGAGGCCCAGGGTCGTCTCTGGGGCGGTACGTATGTCGGCCTCCCGTGCCACAGTCTGAGCATTGAAAGCGAAGTGCCCATTCGCTTCAGTCCCCGAGCATCATGGCAGCAAGAGGTGTGTGCAAGCCTCTCCAAAGCCTGGTGGCACAAGTGCCCTAAGCCCTCAGAGCTGCTGTCCTGCAGAGAGGGCTCTGAGGCTGTCTCAGTCCAAGTGACTTTTTTGCTTCCCAGACATGCATGTCCAGACTGACAGCTAAACACTGCTGTGGCGAGGTGAGCTTCTTACATATACTTGTCCTCCCAGACACAAGAACACTGTGAAGAGGTCTGCTGCCCAGCCTCAGGGGAAGAGGCAGAGAACGTTGCTTTCCGCACAGCACTGGAAGCAGGACGGATGGGCGTTCTGCTCAACAGGCGAAAAGCAGGGAGGAACAGCAGCGTCGGTCAAGTGAGCTCCCCCTTGTGGCTAGTGGAGCTTAATTCAAACCTGCGATGGAAATTGTGCTGGGGATGACTGAGCTCTAACTTCACGATCTGACACTTTCCGTCACTTTCTCCTCACTCACACACGGTGGTGGGATGGCCAAAAAAACGTAGGTGTGCAGGGTGTCCTCTCTGACACCCAGCTGAAGTCCAAGAGATACGTGTGCTGGGAATAGGACTTGCAACTAGTTTAAGGGAAGATGCCGTTGGGACTCCTTCAGCTGCTCATTCCCTCATCAGAACAAAGCGTTTCTCTGGGCCAGAGCTCTATCAGCCTGAACCAAGCACGGCCAACACAGCTCTCTCCTCTTTGTGATCTTCAGGTCAGAGAGAAACCATCCTACGCCGTGACTCGAAAGCTAAATGCTTAAGGGCCGTCCTAAGACTTCTGCATTCAAGCACCCTGAAGATGGCCTTTCGTGCTTGGCTCTCTCCTCCACGGGCTCGGAATCATCCGGGAGGTCCTGGGTTCCTGAGGGCGCTGGGAGAGGACGCAAAAGGCCACCTCATCCCTTTAGTAGCAATGCCATGATGACGCCCCAGCTGTAAAGAGTCAGAAACTGCTGCAAGAGAGCCTGATTGCCAGACTTTGCTGGGGAAGCATTCCACCGTGCACTGAGGAGCCCCTCCCTGAGAGAACTCTCGGTTGCTTTTGCCTTGCATGCTCTTTGCTCCTGTGTTGTGTGGAAAACAGCAAACATAGCAGCGGAAGGCGGTGCTCTCTGTACGCCCTCTATCTCAAAGTGGTAAGTGGGCTTGGGAATAGGCATTCGCACTAGCCACGTGGGAAGCTGCAGAACAAGAAGCTTTGAAATAACAGCAGTTGGACGCAGGTCAGCTTTGGATTCAGCTTACGTGGGTGAAAGAATGCAGGGCAGAGCGTCCCATTCAAGGAATCACTGTCGTCGTTGCAGTGGATGCCGAAACTGAGCTTGCGATGTGCTTGCCGTGTCTGTCCTGTGCGCCTGCACTCTAGGCACCTGAGTGAAGACTGCTGTGTAGAGTTCTCCTCGGCCGAGCGCAGATGCTGGTCTGTGGGGCCATTAACGTGAGGCCTTTCTGAGGAAGCCTGGCTGTCAGGGAGATGCCCGCATACAACGAATTGAGCCTGCAATGTGCTTGCCGTGTCTGTCCTGTGTGCCTGCACGCTAGGCGTCTGAGTGAAGTCTCCTGTTTAGAGCTCTCCCTTGCTGAGCGGCGGCGGGTGCTCGCCTGTGTGGCCATTAACGTGAGGCCTTGCTGTGGACGCCTGGCTGTCGGGGGGAAAAAAGCCCGCATACAACGAATTTAGCTTGGACGTTTAGAAAGTCGCTTTCTTCCTGCTACTTCCCGGCTGCTGCAGAGAGGCCCAGGGTCGTCTCTGGGGCGGTACGTATGTCGGCCTCCCGTGCCACAGCCTGAGCATGGAAAGCGAAGTGCCCATTCGCTTCAGTCCCCGAGCATCATGGCAGCAAGAGGTGTGTGCAAGCCTCTCCAAAGCCTGGTGGCACAAGTGCCCTAAGCCCTCAGAGCTGCTGTCCTGCAGAGAGGGCTCTGAGGCTGTCTCAGTCCAAGTGACTTTTTTGCTTCCCAGACATGCATGTCCAGACTGACAGCTAAACACTGCTGTGGCGAGGTGAGCTTCTTACATATACTTGTCCTCCCAGACACAAGAACACTGTGAAGAGGTCTGCTGCCCAGCCTCAGGGGAAGAGGCAGAGAACGTTGCTTTCCGCACAGCACTGGAAGCAGGACGGATGGGCGTTCTGCTCTACAGGCGAAAAGCAGGGAGGAACAGCAGCGTCGGTCAAGTGAGCTCCCCCTTGTGGCTAGTGGAGCTTAATTCAAACCTGCGATGGAAATTGTGCTGGGGATGACTGAGCTCTAACTTCACGATCTGACACTTTCCGTCACTTTCTCCTCACTCACACACGGTGGTGGGATGGCCAAAAAAACGTAGGTGTGCAGGGTGTCCTCTCTGACACCCAGCTGAAGTCCAAGAGATACGTGTGCTGGGAATAGGACTTGCAACTAGTTTAAGGGAAGATGCCGTTGGGACTCCTTCAGCTGCTCATCCTCTCATCAGAACAAAGCGTTTCTCTGGGCCAGAGCTCTATCATCCTGAGCCAACCACGTGCAGCACAGCTCTCTCCTCTTTGTGATCTTCAGGTCAGGGAGAAACCATCCTACGCCGTGACTCGAAAGCTAAATGCTTAAGGGCCGTCCTAAGACTTCTGCACTCAAGCACCCTGAAGATGGCCTTTCGTGCTTGGCTCTCTCCTCCACGGGCTCGGAATCATCCGGGAGGTCCTGGGTTCCTGAGGGCGCTGGGAGAGGACGCAAAAGGCCACCTCATCCCTTTAGTAGCAATGCCATGATGACGCCCCGGCTGTAAAGAGTCAGAAACTGCTGCAGGAGAGCCTGATTGCCAGACATTGCTGGGGAAGCATTCCACCGTGCACTGAGGAGCCCCTCCCTGAGAGAACTCTCGGTTGCTTTTGCCTTGCATGCTCTTTGCTCCTGTGTGGTGTGGAAAACAGCAAACATTGCAGCGGAAGGCGGTGCTCTCTGTACGCCCTCTATCTCAAAGTGGTAAGTGGGCTTGGGAATAGGCATTCGCACTAGCCACGTGGGAAGCTGCAGAACAAGAAGCTTTGAAATAACAGCAGTTAGACGCAGGTCAGCTTTGGATTCAGCTTACGTGGGTGAAAGAATGCAGGGCAGAGCGTCCCATTCAAGGAATCACTGTCGTCGTTGCAGTGGATGCCGAAACTGAGCTTGCGATGTGCTTGCCGTGTCTGTCCTGTGTGCCTGCACTCTAGGCACCTGAGTGAAGACTGCTGTGTAGAGTTCTCCTCGGCCGAGCGCAGATGCTGGTCTGTGGGGCCATTAACGTGAGGCCTTTCTGAGGAAGCCTGGCTGTCAGGGAGATGCCCGCATACAACGAATTGAGCCTGCAACGTGCTTGCCGTGTCTGTCCTGTGTGCCTGCACGCTAGGCGTCTGAGTGAAGTCTCCTGTTTAGAGCTCTCCCTTGCTGAGCGGCGGCGGGTGCTCGCCTGTGTGGCCATTAACGTGAGGCCTTGCTGTGGACGCCTGGCTGTTGGGGGGAAAAAAGCCCGCATACAACGAATTTAGCTTGGACGTTTAGAAAGTCGCTTTCTTCCTGCTACTTCCCGGCTGCTGCAGAGAGGCCCAGGGTCGTCTCTGGGGCGGTACGTATGTCGGCCTCCCGTGCCACAGTCTGAGCATTGAAAGCGAAGTGCCCATTCGCTTCAGTCCCCGAGCATCATGGCAGCAAGAGGTGTGTGCAAGCCTCTCCAAAGCCTGGTGGCACAAGTGCCCTAAGCCCTCAGAGCTGCTGTCCTGCAGAGAGGGCTCTGAGGCTGTCTCAGTCCAAGTGACTTTTTTGCTTCCCAGACATGCATGTCCAGACTGACAGCTAAACACTGCTGTGGCGAGGTGAGCTTCTTACATATACTTGTCCTCCCAGACACAAGAACACTGTGAAGAGGTCTGCTGCCCAGCCTCAGGGGAAGAGGCAGAGAACGTTGCTTTCCGCACAGCACTGGAAGCAGGACGGATGGGCGTTCTGCTCAACAGGCGAAAAGCAGGGAGGAACAGCAGCGTCGGTCAAGTGAGCTCCCCCTTGTGGCTAGTGGAGCTTAATTCAAACCTGCGATGGAAATTGTGCTGGGGATGACTGAGCTCTAACTTCACGATCTGACACTTTCCGTCACTTTCTCCTCACTCACACACGGTGGTGGGATGGCCAAAAAAACGTAGGTGTGCAGGGTGTCCTCTCTGACACCCAGCTGAAGTCCAAGAGATACGTGTGCTGGGAATAGGACTTGCAACTAGTTTAAGGGAAGATGCCGTTGGGACTCCTTCAGCTGCTCATTCCCTCATCAGAACAAAGCGTTTCTCTGGGCCAGAGCTCTATCAGCCTGAACCAAGCACGGCCAGCACAGCTCTCTCCTCTTTGTGATCTTCAGGTCAGGGAGAAACCATCCTACGCCGTGACTCGAAAGCTAAATGCTTAAGGGCCGTCCTAAGACTTCTGCACTCAAGCACCCTGAAGATGGCCTTTCGTGCTTGGCTCTCTCCTCCACGGGCTCGGAATCATCCGGGAGGTCCTGGGTTCCTGAGGGCGCTGGGAGAGGACGCAAAAGGCCACCTCATCCCTTTAGTAGCAATGCCATGATGACGCCCCGGCTGTAAAGAGTCAGAAACTGCTGCAGGAGAGCCTGATTGCCAGACTTTGCTGGGGAAGCATTCCACCGTGCACTGAGGAGCCCCTCCCTGAGAGAACTCTCGGTTGCTTTTGCCTTGCATGCTCTTTGCTCCTGTGTGGTGTGGAAAACAGCAAACATAGCAGCGGAAGGCGGTGCTCTCTGTACGCCCTCTATCTCAAAGTGGTAAGTGTTCTTGGGAATAGGCATTCGCACTAGCCACGTGGGAAGTTGCAGAACAAGAAGCTTTGAAATAACAGCAGTTGGACGCAGGTCAGCTTTGGATTCAGCTTACGTGGGTGAAAGAATGCAGGGCAGAGCGTCCCATTCAAGGAATCACTGTCGTCGTTGCAGTGGATGCCGAAACTGAGCTTGCGATGTGCTTGCCGTGTCTGTCCTGTGCGCCTGCACTCTAGGCACCTGAGTGAAGACTGCTGTGTAGAGTTCTCCTCGGCCGAGCGCAGATGCTGGTCTGTGGGGCCATTAACGTGAGGCCTTTCTGAGGAAGCCTGGCTGTCAGGGAGATGCCCGCATACAACGAATTGAGCCTGCAATGTGCTTGCCGTGTCTGTCCTGTGTGCCTGCACGCTAGGCGTCTGAGTGAAGTCTCCTGTTTAGAGCTCTCCCTTGCTGAGCGGCGGCGGGTGCTCGCCTGTGTGGCCATTAACGTGAGGCCTTGCTGTGGACGCCTGGCTGTCGGGGGGAAAAAAGCCCGCATACAACGAATTTAGCTTGGACGTTTAGAAAGTCGCTTTCTTCCTGCTACTTCCCGGCTGCTGCAGAGAGGCCCAGGGTCGTCTCTGGGGCGGTACGTATGTCGGCCTCCCGTGCCACAGCCTGAGCATGGAAAGCGAAGTGCCCATTCGCTTCAGTCCCCGAGCATCATGGCAGCAAGAGGTGTGTGCAAGCCTCTCCAAAGCCTGGTGGCACAAGTGCCCTAAGCCCTCAGAGCTGCTGTCCTGCAGAGAGGGCTCTGAGGCTGTCTCAGTCCAAGTGACTTTTTTGCTTCCCAGACATGCATGTCCAGACTGACAGCTAAACACTGCTGTGGCGAGGTGAGCTTCTTACATATACTTGTCCTCCCAGACACAAGAACACTGTGAAGAGGTCTGCTGCCCAGCCTCAGGGGAAGAGGCAGAGAACGTTGCTTTCCGCACAGCACTGGAAGCAGGACGGTTGGGCGTTCTGCTCTACAGGCGAAAAGCAGGGAGGAACAGCAGCGTCGGTCAAGTGAGCTCCCCCTTGTGGCTAGTGGAGCTTAATTCAAACCTGCGATGGAAATTGTGCTGGGGATGACTGAGCTCTAACTTCACGATCTGACACTTTCCGTCACTTTCTCCTCACTCACACACGGTGGTGGGATGGCCAAAAAAACGTAGGTGTGCAGGGTGTCCTCTCTGACACCCAGCTGAAGTCCAAGAGATACGTGTGCTGGGAATAGGACTTGCAACTAGTTTAAGGGAAGATGCCGTTGGGACTCCTTCAGCTGCTCATCCTCTCATCAGAACAAAGCGTTTCTCTGGGCCAGAGCTCTATCATCCTGAGCCAACCACGTGCAGCACAGCTCTCTCCTCTTTGTGATCTTCAGGTCAGGGAGAAACCATCCTACGCCGTGACTCGAAAGCTAAATGCTTAAGGGCCGTCCTAAGACTTCTGCACTCAAGCACCCTGAAGATGGCCTTTCGTGCTTGGCTCTCTCCTCCACGGGCTCGGAATCATCCGGGAGGTCCTGGGTTCCTGAGGGCGCTGGGAGAGGACGCAAAAGGCCACCTCATCCCTTTAGTAGCAATGCCATGATGACGCCCCGGCTGTAAAGAGTCAGAAACTGCTGCAGGAGAGCCTGATTGCCAGACATTGCTGGGGAAGCATTCCACCGTGCACTGAGGAGCCCCTCCCTGAGAGAACTCTCGGTTGCTTTTGCCTTGCATGCTCTTTGCTCCTGTGTGGTGTGGAAAACAGCAAACATTGCAGCGGAAGGCGGTGCTCTCTGTACGCCCTCTATCTCAAAGTGGTAAGTGGGCTTGGGAATAGGCATTCGCACTAGCCACGTGGGAAGCTGCAGAACAAGAAGCTTTGAAATAACAGCAGTTAGACGCAGGTCAGCTTTGGATTCAGCTTACGTGGGTGAAAGAATGCAGGGCAGAGCGTCCCATTCAAGGAATCACTGTCGTCGTTGCAGTGGATGCCGAAACTGAGCTTGCGATGTGCTTGCCGTGTCTGTCCTGTGTGCCTGCACTCTAGGCACCTGAGTGAAGACTGCTGTGTAGAGTTCTCCTCGGCCGAGCGCAGATGCTGGTCTGTGGGGCCATTAACGTGAGGCCTTTCTGAGGAAGCCTGGCTGTCAGGGAGATGCCCGCATACAACGAATTGAGCCTGCAACGTGCTTGCCGTGTCTGTCCTGTGTGCCTGCACGCTAGGCGTCTGAGTGAAGTCTCCTGTTTAGAGCTCTCCCTTGCTGAGCGGCGGCGGGTGCTCGCCTGTGTGGCCATTAACGTGAGGCCTTGCTGTGGACGCCTGGCTGTCGGGGGGAAAAAAGCCCGCATACAACGAATTTAGCTTGGACGTTTAGAAAGTCGCTTTCTTCCTGCTACTTCCCGGCTGCTGCAGAGAGGCCCAGGGTCGTCTCTGGGGCGGTACGTATGTCGGCCTCCCGTGCCACAGTCTGAGCATTGAAAGCGAAGTGCCCATTCGCTTCAGTCCCCGAGCATCATGGCAGCAAGAGGTGTGTGCAAGCCTCTCCAAAGCCTGGTGGCACAAGTGCCCTAAGCCCTCAGAGCTGCTGTCCTGCAGAGAGGGCTCTGAGGCTGTCTCAGTCCAAGTGACTTTTTTGCTTCCCAGACATGCATGTCCAGACTGACAGCTAAACACTGCTGTGGCGAGGTGAGCTTCTTACATATACTTGTCCTCCCAGACACAAGAACACTGTGAAGAGGTCTGCTGCCCAGCCTCAGGGGAAGAGGCAGAGAACGTTGCTTTCCGCACAGCACTGGAAGCAGGACGGATGGGCGTTCTGCTCAACAGGCGAAAAGCAGGGAGGAACAGCAGCGTCGGTCAAGTGAGCTCCCCCTTGTGGCTAGTGGAGCTTAATTCAAACCTGCGATGGAAATTGTGCTGGGGATGACTGAGCTCTAACTTCACGATCTGACACTTTCCGTCACTTTCTCCTCACTCACACACGGTGGTGGGATGGCCAAAAAAACGTAGGTGTGCAGGGTGTCCTCTCTGACACCCAGCTGAAGTCCAAGAGATACGTGTGCTGGGAATAGGACTTGCAACTAGTTTAAGGGAAGATGCCGTTGGGACTCCTTCAGCTGCTCATTCCCTCATCAGAACAAAGCGTTTCTCTGGGCCAGAGCTCTATCAGCCTGAACCAAGCACGGCCAGCACAGCTCTCTCCTCTTTGTGATCTTCAGGTCAGGGAGAAACCATCCTACGCCGTGACTCGAAAGCTAAATGCTTAAGGGCCGTCCTAAAACTTCTGCACTCAAGCACCCTGAAGATGGCCTTTCGTGCTTGGCTCTCTCCTCCACGGGCTCGGAATCATCCGGGAGGTCCTGGGTTCCTGAGGGCGCTGGGAGAGGACGCAAAAGGCCACCTCATCCCTTTAGTAGCAATGCCATGATGACGCCCCGGCTGTAAAGAGTCAGAAACTGCTGCAGGAGAGCCTGATTGCCAGACTTTGCTGGGGAAGCATTCCACCGTGCACTGAGGAGCCCCTCCCTGAGAGAACTCTCGGTTGCTTTTGCCTTGCATGCTCTTTGCTCCTGTGTGGTGTGGAAAACAGCAAACATAGCAGCGGAAGGCGGTGCTCTCTGTACGCCCTCTATCTCAAAGTGGTAAGTGGGCTTGGGAATAGGCATTCGCACTAGCCACGTGGGAAGTTGCAGAACAAGAAGCTTTGAAATAACAGCAGTTGGACGCAGGTCAGCTTTGGATTCAGCTTACGTGGGTGAAAGAATGCAGGGCAGAGCGTCCCATTCAAGGAATCACTGTCGTCGTTGCAGTGGATGCCGAAACTGAGCTTGCGATGTGCTTGCCGTGTCTGTCCTGTGTGCCTGCACTCTAGGCACCTGAGTGAAGACTGCTGTGTAGAGTTCTCCTCGGCCGAGCGCAGATGCTGGTCTGTGGGGCCATTAACGTGAGGCCTTTCTGAGGAAGCCTGGCTGTCAGGGAGATGCCCGCAAACAAAGAATTGAGCCTGCAACGTGCTTGCCGTTTCTGTCCTGTGTGCCTGCACGCTAGGCATCTGAGTGAAGTCTCCTGTTTAGAGCTCTCCCTTGCTGAGCGGCGGTGGGTGCTCGCCTGTGTGGCCATTAACGTGAGGCCTTGCTGTGGAAGCCTGGCTGTCGGGGGGAAAAAAGCCCGCATACAACGAATTTAGCTTGGACGTTTAGAAAGTCGCTTTCTTCCTGCTACTTCCCGGCTGCTGCAGAGAGGCCCAGGGTCGTCTCTGGGGCGGTACGTATGTCGGCCTCCCGTGCCACAGTCTGAGCATTGAAAGCGAAGTGCCCATTCGCTTCAGTCCCCGAGCATCATGGCAGCAAGAGGTGTGTGCAAGCCTCTCCAAAGCCTGGTGGCACAAGTGCCCTAAGCCCTCAGAGCTGCTGTCCTGCAGAGAGGGCTCTGAGGCTGTCTCAGTCCAAGTGACTTTTTTGCTTCCCAGACATGCATGTCCAGACTGACAGCTAAACACTGCTGTGGCGAGGTGAGCTTCTTACATATACTTGTCCTCCCAGACACAAGAACACTGTGAAGAGGTCTGCTGCCCAGCCTCAGGGGAAGAGGCAGAGAACGTTGCTTTCCGCACAGCACTGGAAGCAGGACGGATGGGCGTTCTGCTCAACAGGCGAAAAGCAGGGAGGAACAGCAGCGTCGGTCAAGTGAGCTCCCCCTTGTGGCTAGTGGAGCTTAATTCAAACCTGCGATGGAAATTGTGCTGGGGATGACTGAGCTCTAACTTCACGATCTGACACTTTCCGTCACTTTCTCCTCACTCACACACTGTGGTGGGATGGCCAAAAAAACGTAGGTGTGCAGGGTGTCCTCTCTGACACCCAGCTGAAGTCCAAGAGATACGTGTGCTGGGAATAGGACTTGCAACTAGTTTAAGGGAAGATGCCGTTGGGACTCCTTCAGCTGCTCATCCCCTCATCAGAACAAAGCGTTTCTCTGGGCCAGAGCTCTATCAGCCTGAACCAACCACGTGCAGCACAGCTCTCTCCTCTTTGTGATCTTCAGGTCAGGGAGAAACCATCCTACGCCGTGACTCGAAAGCTAAATGCTTAAGGGCCGTCCTAAGACTTCTGCACTCAAGCACCCTGAAGATGGCCTTTCGTGCTTGGCTCTCTCCTCCACGGGCTCGGAATCATCCGGGAGGTCCTGGGTTCCTGAGGGCGCTGGGAGAGGACGCAAAAGGCCACCTCATCCCTTTAGTAGCAATGCCATGATGACGCCCCGGCTGTAAAGAGTCAGAAACTGCTGCAGGAGAGCCTGATTGCCAGACATTGCTGGGGAAGCATTCCACCGTGCACTGAGGAGCCCCTCCCTGAGAGAACTCTCGGTTGCTTTTGCCTTGCATGCTCTTTGCTCCTGTGTGGTGTGGAAAACAGCAAACATTGCAGCGGAAGGCGGTGCTCTCTGTACGCCCTCTATCTCAAAGTGGTAAGTGGGCTTGGGAATAGGCATTCGCACTAGCCACGTGGGAAGCTGCAGAACAAGAAGCTTTGAAATAACAGCAGTTGGACGCAGGTCAGCTTTGGATTCAGCTTACGTGGGTGAAAGAATGCAGGGCAGAGCGTCCCATTCAAGGAATCACTGTCGTCGTTGCAGTGGATGCCGAAACTGAGCTTGCGATGTGCTTGCCGTGTCTGTCCTGTGTGCCTGCACTCTAGGCACCTGAGTGAAGACTGCTGTGTAGAGTTCTCCTCGGCCGAGCGCAGATGCTGGTCTGTGGGGCCATTAACGTGAGGCCTTTCTGAGGAAGCCTGGCTGTCAGGGAGATGCCCGCATACAACGAATTGAGCCTGCAACGTGCTTGCCGTGTCTGTCCTGTGTGCCTGCACGCTAGGCGTCTGAGTGAAGTCTCCTGTTTAGAGCTCTCCCTTGCTGAGCGGCGGCGGGTGCTCGCCTGTGTGGCCATTAACGTGAGGCCTTGCTGTGGACGCCTGGCTGTCGGGGGGAAAAAAGCCCGCATACAACGAATTTAGCTTGGACGTTTAGAAAGTCGCTTTCTTCCTGCTACTTCCCGGCTGCTGCAGAGAGGCCCAGGGTCGTCTCTGGGGCGGTACGTATGTCGGCCTCCCGTGCCACAGTCTGAGCATTGAAAGCGAAGTGCCCATTCGCTTCAGTCCCCGAGCATCATGGCAGCAAGAGGTGTGTGCAAGCCTCTCCAAAGCCTGGTGGCACAAGTGCCCTAAGCCCTCAGAGCTGCTGTCCTGCAGAGAGGGCTCTGAGGCTGTCTCAGTCCAAGTGACTTTTTTGCTTCCCAGACATGCATGTCCAGACTGACAGCTAAACACTGCTGTGGCGAGGTGAGCTTCTTACATATACTTGTCCTCCCAGACACAAGAACACTGTGAAGAGGTCTGCTGCCCAGCCTCAGGGGAAGAGGCAGAGAACGTTGCTTTCCGCACAGCACTGGAAGCAGGACGGATGGGCGTTCTGCTCAACAGGCGAAAAGCAGGGAGGAACAGCAGCGTCGGTCAAGTGAGCTCCCCCTTGTGGCTAGTGGAGCTTAATTCAAACCTGCGATGGAAATTGTGCTGGGGATGACTGAGCTCTAACTTCACGATCTGACACTTTCCGTCACTTTCTCCTCACTCACACACGGTGGTGGGATGGCCAAAAAAACGTAGGTGTGCAGGGTGTCCTCTCTGACACCCAGCTGAAGTCCAAGAGATACGTGTGCTGGGAATAGGACTTGCAACTAGTTTAAGGGAAGATGCCGTTGGGACTCCTTCAGCTGCTCATTCCCTCATCAGAACAAAGCGTTTCTCTGGGCCAGAGCTCTATCAGCCTGAACCAAGCACGGCCAGCACAGCTCTCTCCTCTTTGTGATCTTCAGGTCAGGGAGAAACCATCCTACGCCGTGACTCGAAAGCTAAATGCTTAAGGGCCGTCCTAAGACTTCTGCATTCAAGCACCCTGAAGATGGCCTTTCGTGCTTGGCTCTCTCCTCCACGGGCTCGGAATCATCCGGGAGGTCCTGGGTTCCTGAGGGCGCTGGGAGAGGACGCAAAAGGCCACCTCATCCCTTTAGTAGCAATGCCATGATGACGCCCCGGCTGTAAAGAGTCAGAAACTGCTGCAGGAGAGCCTGATTGCCAGACTTTGCTGGGGAAGCATTCCACCGTGCACTGAGGAGCCCCTCCCTGAGAGAACTCTCGGTTGCTTTTGCCTTGCATGCTCTTTGCTCCTGTGTGGTGTGGAAAACAGCAAACATAGCAGCGGAAGGCGGTGCTCTCTGTACGCCCTCTATCTCAAAGTGGTAAGTGGGCTTGGGAATAGGCATTCGCACTAGCCACGTGGGAAGCTGCAGAACAAGAAGCTTTGAAATAACAGCAGTTGGACGCAGGTCAGCTTTGGATTCAGCTTACGTGGGTGAAAGAATGCAGGGCAGAGCGTCCCATTCAAGGAATCACTGTCGTTGTTGCAGTGGATGCCGAAACTGAGCTTGCGATGTGCTTGCCGTGTCTGTCCTGTGTGCCTGCACTCTAGGCACCTGAGTGAAGACTGCTGTGTAGAGTTCTCCTCGGCCGAGCGCAGATGCTGGTCTGTGGGGCCATTAACGTGAGGCCTTTCTGAGGAAGCCTGGCTGTCAGGGAGATGCCCGCATACAACGAATTGAGTCTGCAACGTGCTTGCCGTGTCTGTCCTGTGTGCCTGCACGCTAGGCGTCTGAGTGAAGTCTCCTGTTTAGAGCTCGCCCTTGCTGAGCGGCAGCGGGTGCTCGCCTGTGTGGCCATTAACGTGAGGCCTTGCTGTGGACGCCTGGCTGTCGGGGGGAAAAAAGCCCGCATACAACGTATTTAGCTTGGACGTTTAGAAAGTCGCTTTCTTCCTGCTACTTCCCGGCTGCTGCAGAGAGGCCCAGGGTCGTCTCTGGGGCGGTACGTATGTCGGCCTCCCGTGCCACAGTCTGAGCATTGAAAGCGAAGTGCCCATTCGCTTCAGTCCCCGAGCATCATGGCAGCAAGAGGTGTGTGCAAGCCTCTCCAAAGCCTGGTGGCACAAGTGCCCTAAGCCCTCAGAGCTGCTGTCCTGCAGAGAGGGCTCTGAGGCTGTCTCAGTCCAAGTGACTTTTTTGCTTCCCAGACATGCATGTCCAGACTGACAGCTAAACACTGCTGTGGCGAGGTGAGCTTCTTACATATACTTGTCCTCCCAGACACAAGAACACTGTGAAGAGGTCTGCTGCCCAGCCTCAGGGGAAGAGGCAGAGAACGTTGCTTTCCGCACAGCACTGGAAGCAGGACGGATGGGCGTTCTGCTCAACAGGCGAAAAGCAGGGAGGAACAGCAGCGTCGGTCAAGTGAGCTCCCCCTTGTGGCTAGTGGAGCTTAATTCAAACCTGCGATGGAAATTGTGCTGGGGATGACTGAGCTCTAACTTCACGATCTGACACTTTCCGTCACTTTCTCCTCACTCACACACTGTGGTGGGATGGCCAAAAAAACGTAGGTGTGCAGGGTGTCCTCTCTGACACCCAGCTGAAGTCCAAGAGATACGTGTGCTGGGAATAGGACTTGCAACTAGTTTAAGGGAAGATGCCGTTGGGACTCCTTCAGCTGCTCATCCCCTCATCAGAACAAAGCGTTTCTCTGGGCCAGAGCTCTATCAGCCTGAACCAACCACGTGCAGCACAGCTCTCTCCTCTTTGTGATCTTCAGGTCAGGGAGAAACCATCCTACGCCGTGACTCGAAAGCTAAATGCTTAAGGGCCGTCCTAAGACTTCTGCACTCAAGCACCCTGAAGATGGCCTTTCGTGCTTGGCTCTCTCCTCCACGGGCTCGGAATCATCCGGGAGGTCCTGGGTTCCTGAGGGCGCTGGGAGAGGACGCAAAAGGCCACCTCATCCCTTTAGTAGCAATGCCATGATGACGCCCCGGCTGTAAAGAGTCAGAAACTGCTGCAGGAGAGCCTGATTGCCAGACATTGCTGGGGAAGCATTCCACCGTGCACTGAGGAGCCCCTCCCTGAGAGAACTCTCGGTTGCTTTTGCCTTGCATGCTCTTTGCTCCTGTGTGGTGTGGAAAACAGCAAACATTGCAGCGGAAGGCGGTGCTCTCTGTACGCCCTCTATCTCAAAGTGGTAAGTGGGCTTGGGAATAGGCATTCGCACTAGCCACGTGGGAAGCTGCAGAACAAGAAGCTTTGAAATAACAGCAGTTGGACGCAGGTCAGCTTTGGATTCAGCTTACGTGGGTGAAAGAATGCAGGGCAGAGCGTCCCATTCAAGGAATCACTGTCGTCGTTGCAGTGGATGCCGAAACTGAGCTTGCGATGTGCTTGCCGTGTCTGTCCTGTGTGCCTGCACTCTAGGCACCTGAGTGAAGACTGCTGTGTAGAGTTCTCCTCGGCCGAGCGCAGATGCTGGTCTGTGGGGCCATTAACGTGAGGCCTTTCTGAGGAAGCCTGGCTGTCAGGGAGATGCCCGCATACAACGAATTGAGTCTGCAACGTGCTTGCCGTGTCTGTCCTGTGTGCCTGCACGCTAGGCGTCTGAGTGAAGTCTCCTGTTTAGAGCTCTCCCTTGCTGAGCGGCAGCGGGTGCTCGCCTGTGTGGCCATTAACGTGAGGCCTTGCTGTGGACGCCTGGCTGTCGGGGGGAAAAAAGCCCGCATACAACGTATTTAGCTTGGACGTTTAGAAAGTCGCTTTCTTCCTGCTACTTCCCGGCTGCTGCAGAGAGGCCCAGGGTCGTCTCTGGGGCGGTACGTATGTCGGCCTCCCGTGCCACAGTCTGAGCATTGAAAGCGAAGTGCCCATTCGCTTCAGTCCCCGAGCATCATGGCAGCAAGAGGTGTGTGCAAGCCTCTCCAAAGCCTGGTGGCACAAGTGCCCTAAGCCCTCAGAGCTGCTGTCCTGCAGAGAGGGCTCTGAGGCTGTCTCAGTCCAAGTGACTTTTTTGCTTCCCAGACATGCATGTCCAGACTGACAGCTAAACACTGCTGTGGCGAGGTGAGCTTCTTACATATACTTGTCCTCCCAGACACAAGAACACTGTGAAGAGGTCTGCTGCCCAGCCTCAGGGGAAGAGGCAGAGAACGTTGCTTTCCGCACAGCACTGGAAGCAGGACGGATGGGCGTTCTGCTCAACAGGCGAAAAGCAGGGAGGAACAGCAGCGTCGGTCAAGTGAGCTCCCCCTTGTGGCTAGTGGAGCTTAATTCAAACCTGCGATGGAAATTGTGCTGGGGATGACTGAGCTCTAACTTCACGATCTGACACTTTCCGTCACTTTCTCCTCACTCACACACTGTGGTGGGATGGCCAAAAAAACGTAGGTGTGCAGGGTGTCCTCTCTGACACCCAGCTGAAGTCCAAGAGATACGTGTGCTGGGAATAGGACTTGCAACTAGTTTAAGGGAAGATGCCGTTGGGACTCCTTCAGCTGCTCATCCCCTCATCAGAACAAAGCGTTTCTCTGGGCCAGAGCTCTATCAGCCTGAACCAACCACGTGCAGCACAGCTCTCTCCTCTTTGTGATCTTCAGGTCAGGGAGAAACCATCCTACGCCGTGACTCGAAAGCTAAATGCTTAAGGGCCGTCCTAAGACTTCTGCACTCAAGCACCCTGAAGATGGCCTTTCGTGCTTGGCTCTCTCCTCCACGGGCTCGGAATCATCCGGGAGGTCCTGGGTTCCTGAGGGCGCTGGGAGAGGACGCAAAAGGCCACCTCATCCCTTTAGTAGCAATGCCATGATGACGCCCCGGCTGTAAAGAGTCAGAAACTGCTGCAGGAGAGCCTGATTGCCAGACATTGCTGGGGAAGCATTCCACCGTGCACTGAGGAGCCCCTCCCTGAGAGAACTCTCGGTTGCTTTTGCCTTGCATGCTCTTTGCTCCTGTGTGGTGTGGAAAACAGCAAACATTGCAGCGGAAGGCGGTGCTCTCTGTACGCCCTCTATCTCAAAGTGGTAAGTGGGCTTGGGAATAGGCATTCGCACTAGCCACGTGGGAAGCTGCAGAACAAGAAGCTTTGAAATAACAGCAGTTGGACGCAGGTCAGCTTTGGATTCAGCTTACGTGGGTGAAAGAATGCAGGGCAGAGCGTCCCATTCAAGGAATCACTGTCGTCGTTGCAGTGGATGCCGAAACTGAGCTTGCGATGTGCTTGCCGTGTCTGTCCTGTGTGCCTGCACTCTAGGCACCTGAGTGAAGACTGCTGTGTAGAGTTCTCCTCGGCCGAGCGCAGATGCTGGTCTGTGGGGCCATTAACGTGAGGCCTTTCTGAGGAAGCCTGGCTGTCAGGGAGATGCCCGCATACAACGAATTGAGCCTGCAACGTGCTTGCCGTGTCTGTCCTGTGTGCCTGCACGCTAGGCGTCTGAGTGAAGTCTCCTGTTTAGAGCTCTCCCTTGCTGAGCGGCGAAGGGTGCTCGCCTGTGTGGCCATTAACGTGAGGCCTTGCTGTGGACGCCTGGCTGTCGGGGGGAAAAAAGCCCGCATACAACGAATTTAGCTTGGACGTTTAGAAAGTCGCTTTCTTCCTGCTACTTCCCGGCTGCTGCAGAGAGGCCCAGGGTCGTCTCTGGGGCGGTACGTATGTCGGCCTCCCGTGCCACAGTCTGAGCATTGAAAGCGAAGTGCCCATTCGCTTCAGTCCCCGAGCATCATGGCAGCAAGAGGTGTGTGCAAGCCTCTCCAAAGCCTGGTGGCACAAGTGCCCTAAGCCCTCAGAGCTGCTGTCCTGCAGAGAGGGCTCTGAGGCTGTCTCAGTCCAAGTGACTTTTTTGCTTCCCAGACATGCATGTCCAGACTGACAGCTAAACACTGCTGTGGCGAGGTGAGCTTCTTACATATACTTGTCCTCCCAGACACAAGAACACTGTGAAGAGGTCTGCTGCCCAGCCTCAGGGGAAGAGGCAGAGAACGTTGCTTTCCGCACAGCACTGGAAGCAGGACGGATGGGCGTTCTGCTCAACAGGCGAAAAGCAGGGAGGAACAGCAGCGTCGGTCAAGTGAGCTCCCCCTTGTGGCTAGTGGAGCTTAATTCAAACCTGCGATGGAAATTGTGCTGGGGATGACTGAGCTCTAACTTCACGATCTGACACTTTCCGTCACTTTCTCCTCACTCACACACGGTGGTGGGATGGCCAAAAAAACGTAGGTGTGCAGGGTGTCCTCTCTGACAACCAGCTGAAGTCCAAGAGATACGTGTGCTGGGAATAGGACTTGCAACTAGTTTAAGGGAAGATGCCGTTGGGACTCCTTCAGCTGCTCATTCCCTCATCAGAACAAAGCGTTTCTCTGGGCCAGAGCTCTATCAGCCTGAACCAAGCACGGCCAGCACAGCTCTCTCCTCTTTGTGATCTTCAGGTCAGGGAGAAACCATCCTACGCCGTGACTCGAAAGCTAAATGCTTAAGGGCCGTCCTAAGACTTCTGCATTCAAGCACCCTGAAGATGGCCTTTCGTGCTTGGCTCTCTCCTCCACGGGCTCGGAATCATCCGGGAGGTCCTGGGTTCCTGAGGGCGCTGGGAGAGGACGCAAAAGGCCACCTCATCCCTTTAGTAGCAATGCCATGATGACGCCCCGGCTGTAAAGAGTCAGAAACTGCTGCAGGAGAGCCTGATTGCCAGACTTTGCTGGGGAAGCATTCCACCGTGCACTGAGGAGCCCCTCCCTGAGAGAACTCTCGGTTGCTTTTGCCTTGCATGCTCTTTGCTCCTGTGTGGTGTGGAAAACAGCAAACATAGCAGCGGAAGGCGGTGCTCTCTGTACGCCCTCTATCTCAAAGTGGTAAGTGGGCTTGGGAATAGGCATTCGCACTAGCCACGTGGGAAGCTGCAGAACAAGAAGCTTTGAAATAACAGCAGTTGGACGCAGGTCAGCTTTGGATTCAGCTTACGTGGGTGAAAGAATGCAGGGCAGAGCGTCCCATTCAAGGAATCACTGTCGTCGTTGCAGTGGATGCCGAAACTGAGCTTGCGATGTGCTTGCCGTGTCTGTCCTGTGTGCCTGCACTCTAGGCACCTGAGTGAAGACTGCTGTGTAGAGTTCTCCTCGGCCGAGCGCAGATGCTGGTCTGTGGGGCCATTAACGTGAGGCCTTTCTGAGGAAGCCTGGCTGTCAGGGAGATGCCCGCATACAATGAATTGAGTCTGCAACGTGCTTGCCGTGTCTGTCCTGTGTGCCTGCACGCTAGGCGTCTGAGTGAAGTCTCCTGTTTAGAGCTCTCCCTTGCTGAGCGGCAGCGGGTGCTCGCCTGTGTGGCCATTAACGTGAGGCCTTGCTGTGGACGCCTGGCTGTCGGGGGGAAAAAAGCCCGCATACAACGTATTTAGCTTGGACGTTTAGAAAGTCGCTTTCTTCCTGCTACTTCCCGGCTGCTGCAGAGAGGCCCAGGGTCGTCTCTGGGGCGGTACGTATGTCGGCCTCCCGTGCCACAGCCTGAGCATGGAAAGCGAAGTGCCCATTCGCTTCAGTCCCCGAGCATCATGGCAGCAAGAGGTGTGTGCAAGCCTCTCCAAAGCCTGGTGGCACAAGTGCCCTAAGCCCTCAGAGCTGCTGTCCTGCAGAGAGGGCTCTGAGGCTGTCTCAGTCCAAGTGACTTTTTTGCTTCCCAGACATGCATGTCCAGACTGACAGCTAAACACTGCTGTGGCGAGGTGAGCTTCTTACATATACTTGTCCTCCCAGACACAAGAACACTGTGAAGAGGTCTGCTGCCCAGCCTCAGGGGAAGAGGCAGAGAACGTTGCTTTCCGCACAGCACTGGAAGCAGGACGGATGGGCGTTCTGCTCTACAGGCGAAAAGCAGGGAGGAACAGCAGCGTCGGTCAAGTGAGCTCCCCCTTGTGGCTAGTGGAGCTTAATTCAAACCTGCGATGGAAATTGTGCTGGGGATGACTGAGCTCTAACTTCACGATCTGACACTTTCCGTCACTTTCTCCTCACTCACACACGGTGGTGGGATGGCCAAAAAAACGTAGGTGTGCAGGGTGTCCTCTCTGACACCCAGCTGAAGTCCAAGAGATACGTGTGCTGGGAATAGGACTTGCAACTAGTTTAAGGGAAGATGCCGTTGGGACTCCTTCAGCTGCTCATTCCCTCATCAGAACAAAGCGTTTCTCTGGGCCAGAGCTCTATCAGCCTGAACCAAGCACGGCCAGCACAGCTCTCTCCTCTTTGTGATCTTCAGGTCAGGGAGAAACCATCCTACGCCGTGACTCGAAAGCTAAATGCTTAAGGGCCGTCCTAAGACTTCTGCATTCAAGCACCCTGAAGATGGCCTTTCGTGCTTGGCTCTCTCCTCCACGGGCTCGGAATCATCCGGGAGGTCCTGGGTTCCTGAGGGCGCTGGGAGAGGACGCAAAAGGCCACCTCATCCCTTTAGTAGCAATGCCATGATGACGCCCCGGCTGTAAAGAGTCAGAAACTGCTGCAGGAGAGCCTGATTGCCAGACTTTGCTGGGGAAGCATTCCACCGTGCACTGAGGAGCCCCTCCCTGAGAGAACTCTCGGTTGCTTTTGCCTTGCATGCTCTTTGCTCCTGTGTGGTGTGGAAAACAGCAAACATAGCAGCGGAAGGCGGTGCTCTCTGTACGCCCTCTATCTCAAAGTGGTAAGTGGGCTTGGGAATAGGCATTCGCACTAGCCACGTGGGAAGCTGCAGAACAAGAAGCTTTGAAATAACAGCAGTTGGACGCAGGTCAGCTTTGGATTCAGCTTACGTGGGTGAAAGAATGCAGGGCAGAGCGTCCCATTCAAGGAATCACTGTCGTCGTTGCAGTGGATGCCGAAACTGAGCTTGCGATGTGCTTGCCGTGTCTGTCCTGTGTGCCTGCACTCTAGGCACCTGAGTGAAGACTGCTGTGTAGAGTTCTCCTCGGCCGAGCGCAGATGCTGGTCTGTGGGGCCATTAACGTGAGGCCTTTCTGAGGAAGCCTGGCTGTCAGGGAGATGCCCGCATACAATGAATTGAGTCTGCAACGTGCTTGCCGTGTCTGTCCTGTGTGCCTGCACGCTAGGCGTCTGAGTGAAGTCTCCTGTTTAGAGCTCTCCCTTGCTGAGCGGCAGCGGGTGCTCGCCTGTGTGGCCATTAACGTGAGGCCTTGCTGTGGACGCCTGGCTGTCGGGGGGAAAAAAGCCCGCATACAACGTATTTAGCTTGGACGTTTAGAAAGTCGCTTTCTTCCTGCTACTTCCCGGCTGCTGCAGAGAGGCCCAGGGTCGTCTCTGGGGCGGTACGTATGTCGGCCTCCCGTGCCACAGCCTGAGCATGGAAAGCGAAGTGCCCATTCGCTTCAGTCCCCGAGCATCATGGCAGCAAGAGGTGTGTGCAAGCCTCTCCAAAGCCTGGTGGCACAAGTGCCCTAAGCCCTCAGAGCTGCTGTCCTGCAGAGAGGGCTCTGAGGCTGTCTCAGTCCAAGTGACTTTTTTGCTTCCCAGACATGCATGTCCAGACTGACAGCTAAACACTGCTGTGGCGAGGTGAGCTTCTTACATATACTTGTCCTCCCAGACACAAGAACACTGTGAAGAGGTCTGCTGCCCAGCCTCAGGGGAAGAGGCAGAGAACGTTGCTTTCCGCACAGCACTGGAAGCAGGACGGATGGGCGTTCTGCTCTACAGGCGAAAAGCAGGGAGGAACAGCAGCGTCGGTCAAGTGAGCTCCCCCTTGTGGCTAGTGGAGCTTAATTCAAACCTGCGATGGAAATTGTGCTGGGGATGACTGAGCTCTAACTTCACGATCTGACACTTTCCGTCACTTTCTCCTCACTCACACACGGTGGTGGGATGGCCAAAAAAACGTAGGTGTGCAGGGTGTCCTCTCTGACACCCAGCTGAAGTCCAAGAGATACGTGTGCTGGGAATAGGACTTGCAACTAGTTTAAGGGAAGATGCCGTTGGGACTCCTTCAGCTGCTCATCCCCTCATCAGAACAAAGCGTTTCTCTGGGCCAGAGCTCTATCAGCCTGAACCAAGCACGGCCAGCACAGCTCTCTCCTCTTTGTGATCTTCAGGTTAGGGAGAAACCATCCTACGCCGTGACTCGAAAGCTAAATGCTTAAGGGCCGTCCTAAGACTTCTGCACTCAAGCACCCTGAAGATGGCCTTTCGTGCTTGGCTCTCTCCTCCACGGGCTCGGAATCATCCGGGAGGTCCTGGGTTCCTGAGGGCGCTGGGAGAGGACGCAAAAGGCCACCTCATCCCTTTAGTAGCAATGCCATGATGACGCCCCGGCTGTAAAGAGTCAGAAACTGCTGCAGGAGAGCCTGATTGCCAGACATTGCTGGGGAAGCATTCCACCGTGCACTGAGGAGACCCTCCCTGAGAGAACTCTCGGTTGCTTTTGCCTTGCATGCTCTTTGCTCCTGTGTGGTGTGGAAAACAGCAAACATAGCAGCGGAAGGCAGTGCAATCTGTACGCCCTCTATCTCAAAGTGGTATGTGGGCTTGGGAATAGGCATTCGCACTAGCCACGTGGGAAGCTGCAGAACAAGAAGCTTTGAAATAACAGCAGTTGGACGCAGGTCAGCTTTGGATTCAGCTTACGTGGGTGAAAGAATGCAGGGCAGAGCGTCCCATTCAAGGAATCACTGTCGTCGTTGCAGTGGATGCCGAAACTGAGCTTGCGATGTGCTTGCCGTGTCTGTCCTGTGTGCCTGCACTCTAGGCACCTGAGTGAAGACTGCTGTGTAGAGTTCTCCTCGGCCGAGCGCAGATGCTGCTCTGTGGGGCCATTAACGTGAGGCCTTTCTGAGGAAGCCTGGCTGTCAGGGAGATGCCCGCATACAACGAATTGAGCCTGCAACGTGCTTGCCGTGTCTGTCCTGTGTGCCTGCACGCTAGGCGTCTGAGTGAAGTCTCCTGTTTAGAGCTCTCCCTTGCTGAGCGGCGGCGGGTGCTCGCCTGTGTGGCCATTAACGTGAGGCCTTGCTGTGGACGCCTGGCTGTCGGGGGGAAAAAAGCCCGCATACAACGAATTTAGCTTGGACGTTTAGAAAGTCGCTTTCTTCCTGCTACTTCCCGGCTGCTGCAGAGAGGCCCAGGGTCGTCTCTGGGGCGGTACGTATGTCGGCCTCCCGTGCCACAGTCTGAGCATTGAAAGCGAAGTGCCCATTCGCTTCAGTCCCCGAGCATCATGGCAGCAAGAGGTGTGTGCAAGCCTCTCCAAAGCCTGGTGGCACAAGTGCCCTAAGCCCTCAGAGCTGCTGTCCTGCAGAGAGGGCTCTGAGGCTGTCTCAGTCCAAGTGACTTTTTTGCTTCCCAGACATGCATGTCCAGACTGACAGCTAAACACTGCTGTGGCGAGGTGAGCTTCTTACATATACTTGTCCTCCCAGACACAAGAACACTGTGAAGAGGTCTGCTGCCCAGCCTCAGGGGAAGAGGCAGAGAACGTTGCTTTCCGCACAGCACTGGAAGCAGGACGGATGGGCGTTCTGCTCAACAGGCGAAAAGCAGGGAGGAACAGCAGCGTCGGTCAAGTGAGCTCCCCCTTGTGGCTAGTGGAGCTTAATTCAAACCTGCGATGGAAATTGTGCTGGGGATGACTGAGCTCTAACTTCACGATCTGACACTTTCCGTCACTTTCTCCTCACTCACACACGGTGGTGGGATGGCCAAAAAAACGTAGGTGTGCAGGGTGTCCTCTCTGACACCCAGCTGAAGTCCAAGAGATACGTGTGCTGGGAATAGGACTTGCAACTAGTTTAAGGGAAGATGCCGTTGGGACTCCTTCAGCTGCTCATTCCCTCATCAGAACAAAGCGTTTCTCTGGGCCAGAGCTCTATCAGCCTGAACCAAGCACGGCCAGCACAGCTCTCTCCTCTTTGTGATCTTCAGGTCAGGGAGAAACCATCCTACGCCGTGACTCGAAAGCTAAATGCTTAAGGGCCGTCCTAAGACTTCTGCATTCAAGCACCCTGAAGATGGCCTTTCGTGCTTGGCTCTCTCCTCCACGGGCTCGGAATCATCCGGGAGGTCCTGGGTTCCTGAGGGCGCTGGGAGAGGACGCAAAAGGCCACCTCATCCCTTTAGTAGCAATGCCATGATGACGCCCCGGCTGTAAAGAGTCAGAAACTGCTGCAGGAGAGCCTGATTGCCAGACTTTGCTGGGGAAGCATTCCACCGTGCACTGAGGAGCCCCTCCCTGAGAGAACTCTCGGTTGCTTTTGCCTTGCATGCTCTTTGCTCCTGTGTGGTGTGGAAAACAGCAAACATAGCAGCGGAAGGCGGTGCTCTCTGTACGCCCTCTATCTCAAAGTGGTAAGTGGGCTTGGGAATAGGCATTCGCACTAGCCACGTGGGAAGCTGCAGAACAAGAAGCTTTGAAATAACAGCAGTTGGACGCAGGTCAGCTTTGGATTCAGCTTACGTGGGTGAAAGAATGCAGGGCAGAGCGTCCCATTCAAGGAATCACTGTCGTCGTTGCAGTGGATGCCGAAACTGAGCTTGCGATGTGCTTGCCGTGTCTGTCCTGTGTGCCTGCACTCTAGGCACCTGAGTGAAGACTGCTGTGTAGAGTTCTCCTCGGCCGAGCGCAGATGCTGGTCTGTGGGGCCATTAACGTGAGGCCTTTCTGAGGAAGCCTGGCTGTCAGGGAGATGCCCGCATACAACGAATTGAGTCTGCAACGTGCTTGCCGTGTCTGTCCTGTGTGCCTGCACGCTAGGCGTCTGAGTGAAGTCTCCTGTTTAGAGCTCTCCCTTGCTGAGCGGCAGCGGGTGCTCGCCTGTGTGGCCATTAACGTGAGGCCTTGCTGTGGACGCCTGGCTGTCGGGGGGAAAAAAGCCCGCATACAACGTATTTAGCTTGGACGTTTAGAAAGTCGCTTTCTTCCTGCTACTTCCCGGCTGCTGCAGAGAGGCCCAGGGTCGTCTCTGGGGCGGTACGTATGTCGGCCTCCCGTGCCACAGCCTGAGCATGGAAAGCGAAGTGCCCATTCGCTTCAGTCCCCGAGCATCATGGCAGCAAGAGGTGTGTGCAAGCCTCTCCAAAGCCTGGTGGCACAAGTGCCCTAAGCCCTCAGAGCTGCTGTCCTGCAGAGAGGGCTCTGAGGCTGTCTCAGTCCAAGTGACTTTTTTGCTTCCCAGACATGCATGTCCAGACTGACAGCTAAACACTGCTGTGGCGAGGTGAGCTTCTTACATATACTTGTCCTCCCAGACACAAGAACACTGTGAAGAGGTCTGCTGCCCAGCCTCAGGGGAAGAGGCAGAGAACGTTGCTTTCCGCACAGCACTGGAAGCAGGACGGATGGGCGTTCTGCTCTACAGGCGAAAAGCAGGGAGGAACAGCAGCGTCGGTCAAGTGAGCTCCCCCTTGTGGCTAGTGGAGCTTAATTCAAACCTGCGATGGAAATTGTGCTGGGGATGACTGAGCTCTAACTTCACGATCTGACACTTTCCGTCACTTTCTCCTCACTCACACACGGTGGTGGGATGGCCAAAAAAACGTAGGTGTGCAGGGTGTCCTCTCTGACACCCAGCTGAAGTCCAAGAGATACGTGTGCTGGGAATAGGACTTGCAACTAGTTTAAGGGAAGATGCCGTTGGGACTCCTTCAGCTGCTCATCCCCTCATCAGAACAAAGCGTTTCTCTGGGCCAGAGCTCTATCAGCCTGAACCAACCACGTGCAGCACAGCTCTCTCCTCTTTGTGATCTTCAGGTCAGGGAGAAACCATCCTACGCCGTGACTCGAAAGCTAAATGCTTAAGGGCCGTCCTAAGACTTCTGCACTCAAGCACCCTGAAGATGGCCTTTCGTGCTTGGCTCTCTCCTCCACGGGCTCGGAATCATCCGGGAGGTCCTGGGTTCCTGAGGGCGCTGGGAGAGGACGCAAAAGGCCACCTCATCCCTTTAGTAGCAATGCCATGATGACGCCCCGGCTGTAAAGAGTCAGAAACTGCTGCAGGAGAGCCTGATTGCCAGACTTTTCTGGGGAAGCATTCCACCGTGCACTGAGGAGCCCCTCCCTGAGAGAACTCTCGGTTGCTTTTGCCTTGCATGCTCTTTGCTCCTGTGTGGTGTGGAAAACAGCAAACATTGCAGCGGAAGGCGGTGCTCTCTGTACGCCCTCTATCTCAAAGTGGTAAGTGGGCTTGGGAATAGGCATTCGCACTAGCCACGTGGGAAGCTGCAGAACAAGAAGCTTTGAAATAACAGCAGTTGGACGCAGGTCAGCTTTGGATTCAGCTTACGTGGGTGAAAGAATGCAGGGCAGAGCGTCCCATTCAAGGAATCACTGTCGTCGTTGCAGTGGATGCCGAAACTGAGCTTGCGATGTGCTTGCCGTGTCTGTCCTGTGTGCCTGCACTCTAGGCACCTGAGTGAAGACTGCTGTGTAGAGTTCTCCTCGGCCGAGCGCAGATGCTGGTCTGTGGGGCCATTAACGTGAGGCCTTTCTGAGGAAGCCTGGCTGTCAGGGAGATGCCCGCATACAACGAATTGAGCCTGCAACGTGCTTGCCGTGTCTGTCCTGTGTGCCTGCACGCTAGGCGTCTGAGTGAAGTCTCCTGTTTAGAGCTCTCCCTTGCTGAGCGGCGGCGGGTGCTCGCCGGTGTGGCCATTAACGTGAGGCCTTGCTGTGGACGCCTGGCTGTCGGGGGGAAAAAAGCCCGCATACAACGAATTTAGCTTGGACGTTTAGAAAGTCGCTTTCTTCCTGCTACTTCCCGGCTGCTGCAGAGAGGCCCAGGGTCGTCTCTGGGGCGGTACGTATGTCGGCCTCCCGTGCCACAGTCTGAGCATTGAAAGCGAAGTGCCCATTCGCTTCAGTCCCCGAGCATCATGGCAGCAAGAGGTGTGTGCAAGCCTCTCCAAAGCCTGGTGGCACAAGTGCCCTAAGCCCTCAGAGCTGCTGTCCTGCAGAGAGGGCTCTGAGGCTGTCTCAGTCCAAGTGACTTTTTTGCTTCCCAGACATGCATGTCCAGACTGACAGCTAAACACTGCTGTGGCGAGGTGAGCTTCTTACATATACTTGTCCTCCCAGACACAAGAACACTGTGAAGAGGTCTGCTGCCCAGCCTCAGGGGAAGAGGCAGAGAACGTTGCTTTCCGCACAGCACTGGAAGCAGGACGGATGGGCGTTCTGCTCAACAGGCGAAAAGCAGGGAGGAACAGCAGCGTCGGTCAAGTGAGCTCCCCCTTGTGGCTAGTGGAGCTTAATTCAAACCTGCGATGGAAATTGTGCTGGGGATGACTGAGCTCTAACTTCACGATCTGACACTTTCCGTCACTTTCTCCTCACTCACACACGGTGGTGGGATGGCCAAAAAAACGTAGGTGTGCAGGGTGTCCTCTCTGACAACCAGCTGAAGTCCAAGAGATACGTGTGCTGGGAATAGGACTTGCAACTAGTTTAAGGGAAGATGCCGTTGGGACTCCTTCAGCTGCTCATTCCCTCATCAGAACAAAGCGTTTCTCTGGGCCAGAGCTCTATCAGCCTGAACCAAGCACGGCCAGCACAGCTCTCTCCTCTTTGTGATCTTCAGGTCAGGGAGAAACCATCCTACGCCGTGACTCGAAAGCTAAATGCTTAAGGGCCGTCCTAAGACTTCTGCATTCAAGCACCCTGAAGATGGCCTTTCGTGCTTGGCTCTCTCCTCCACGGGCTCGGAATCATCCGGGAGGTCCTGGGTTCCTGAGGGCGCTGGGAGAGGACGCAAAAGGCCACCTCATCCCTTTAGTAGCAATGCCATGATGACGCCCCGGCTGTAAAGAGTCAGAAACTGCTGCAGGAGAGCCTGATTGCCAGACTTTGCTGGGGAAGCATTCCACCGTGCACTGAGGAGCCCCTCCCTGAGAGAACTCTCGGTTGCTTTTGCCTTGCATGCTCTTTGCTCCTGTGTGGTGTGGAAAACAGCAAACATTGCAGCGGAAGGCGGTGCTCTCTGTACGCCCTCTATCTCAAAGTGGTAAGTGGGCTTGGGAATAGGCATTCGCACTAGCCACGTGGGAAGCTGCAGAACAAGAAGCTTTGAAATAACAGCAGTTGGACGCAGGTCAGCTTTGGATTCAGCTTACGTGGGTGAAAGAATGCAGGGCAGAGCGTCCCATTCAAGGAATCACTGTCGTCGTTGCAGTGGATGCCGAAACTGAGCTTGCGATGTGCTTGCCGTGTCTGTCCTGTGCGCCTGCACTCTAGGCACCTGAGTGAAGACTGCTGTGTAGAGTTCTCCTCGGCCGAGCGCAGATGCTGGTCTGTGGGGCCATTAACGTGAGGCCTTTCTGAGGAAGCCTGGCTGTCAGGGAGATGCCCGCATACAACGAATTGAGCCTGCAACGTGCTTGCCGTGTCTGTCCTGTGTGCCTGCACGCTAGGCGTCTGAGTGAAGACTGCTGTGTAGAGCTCTCCCTTGCTGAGCGGCGGCGGGTGCTCGCCTGTGTGGCCATTAACGTGAGGCCTTGCTGTGGACGCCTGGCTGTCGGGGGGAAAAAAGCCCGCATACAACGAATTTAGCTTGGACGTTTAGAAAGTCGCTTTCTTCCTGCTACTTCCCGGCTGCTGCAGAGAGGCCCAGGGTCGTCTCTGGGGCGGTACGTATGTCGGCCTCCCGTGCCACAGTCTGAGCATTGAAAGCGAAGTGCCCATTCGCTTCAGTCCCCGAGCATCATGGCAGCAAGAGGTGTGTGCAAGCCTCTCCAAAGCCTGGTGGCACAAGTGCCCTAAGCCCTCAGAGCTGCTGTCCTGCAGAGAGGGCTCTGAGGCTGTCTCAGTCCAAGTGACTTTTTTGCTTCCCAGACATGCATGTCCAGACTGACAGCTAAACACTGCTGTGGCGAGGTGAGCTTCTTACATATACTTGTCCTCCCAGACACAAGAACACTGTGAAGAGGTCTGCTGCCCAGCCTCAGGGGAAGAGGCAGAGAACGTTGCTTTCCGCACAGCACTGGAAGCAGGACGGATGGGCGTTCTGCTCAACAGGCGAAAAGCAGGGAGGAACAGCAGCGTCGGTCAAGTGAGCTCCCCCTTGTGGCTAGTGGAGCTTAATTCAAACCTGCGATGGAAATTGTGCTGGGGATGACTGAGCTCTAACTTCACGATCTGACACTTTCCGTCACTTTCTCCTCACTCACACACGGTGGTGGGATGGCCAAAAAAACGTAGGTGTGCAGGGTGTCCTCTCTGACACCCAGCTGAAGTCCAAGAGATACGTGTGCTGGGAATAGGACTTGCAACTAGTTTAAGGGAAGATGCCGTTGGGACTCCTTCAGCTGCTCATTCCCTCATCAGAACAAAGCGTTTCTCTGGGCCAGAGCTCTATCAGCCTGAACCAAGCACGGCCAGCACAGCTCTCTCCTCTTTGTGATCTTCAGGTCAGGGAGAAACCATCCTACGCAGTGACTCGAAAGCTAAATGCTTAAGGGCCGTCCTAAGACTTCTGCATTCAAGCACCCTGAAGATGGCCTTTCGTGCTTGGCTCTCTCCTCCACGGGCTCGGAATCATCCGGGAGGTCCTGGGTTCCTGAGGGCGCTGGGAGAGGACGCAAAAGGCCACCTCATCACTTTAGTAGCAATGCCATGATGACGCCCCAGCTGTAAAGAGTCAGAAACTGCTGCAGGAGAGCCTGATTGCCAGACTTTGCTGGGGAAGCATTCCACCGTGCACTGAGGAGCCCCTCCCTGAGAGAACTCTCGGTTGCTTTTGCCTTGCATGCTCTTTGCTCCTGTGTGGTGTGGAAAACAGCAAACATAGCAGCGGAAGGCGGTGCTCTCTGTACGCCCTCTATCTCAAAGTGGTAAGTGGGCTTGGGAATAGGCATTCGCACTAGCCACGTGGGAAGCTGCAGAACAAGAAGCTTTGAAATAACAGCAGTTGGACGCAGGTCAGCTTTGGATTCAGCTTACGTGGGTGAAAGAATGCAGGGCAGAGCGTCCCATTCAAGGAATCACTGTCGTCGTTGCAGTGGATGCCGAAACTGAGCTTGCGATGTGCTTGCCGTGTCTGTCCTGTGCGCCTGCACTCTAGGCACCTGAGTGAAGACTGCTGTGTAGAGTTCTCCTCGGCCGAGCGCAGATGCTGGTCTGTGGGGCCATTAACGTGAGGCCTTTCTGAGGAAGCCTGGCTGTCAGGGAGATGCCCGCATACAACGAATTGAGCCTGCAACGTGCTTGCCGTGTCTGTCCTGTGTGCCTGCACGCTAGGCGTCTGAGTGAAGTCTCCTGTTTAGAGCTCTCCCTTGCTGAGCGGCGGCGGGTGCTCGCCTGTGTGGCCATTAACGTGAGGCCTTGCTGTGGACGCCTGGCTGTCGGGGGGAAAAAAGCCCGCATACAACGAATTTAGCTTGGACGTTTAGAAAGTCGCTTTCTTCCTGCTACTTCCCGGCTGCTGCAGAGAGGCCCAGGGTCGTCTCTGGGGCGGTACGTATGTCGGCCTCCCGTGCCACAGCCTGAGCATGGAAAGCGAAGTGCCCATTCGCTTCAGTCCCCGAGCATCATGGCAGCAAGAGGTGTGTGCAAGCCTCTCCAAAGCCTGGTGGCACAAGTGCCCTAAGCCCTCAGAGCTGCTGTCCTGCAGAGAGGGCTCTGAGGCTGTCTCAGTCCAAGTGACTTTTTTGCTTCCCAGACATGCATGTCCAGACTGACAGCTAAACACTGCTGTGGCGAGGTGAGCTTCTTACATATACTTGTCCTCCCAGACACAAGAACACTGTGAAGAGGTCTGCTGCCCAGCCTCAGGGGAAGAGGCAGAGAACGTTGCTTTCCGCACAGCACTGGAAGCAGGACGGATGGGCGTTCTGCTCAACAGGCGAAAAGCAGGGAGGAACAGCAGCGTCGGTCAAGTGAGCTCCCCCTTGTGGCTAGTGGAGCTTAATTCAAACCTGCGATGGAAATTGTGCTGGGGATGACTGAGCTCTAACTTCACGATCTGACACTTTCCGTCACTTTCTCCTCACTCACACACGGTGGTGGGATGGCCAAAAAAACGAAGGTGTGCAGGGTGTCCTCTCTGACACCCAGCTGAAGTCCAAGAGATACGTGTGCTGGGAATAGGACTTGCAACTAGTTTAAGGGAAGATGCCGTTGGGACTCCTTCAGCTGCTCATCCCCTCATCAGAACAAAGCGTTTCTCTGGGCCAGAGCTCTATCAGCCTGAACCAAGCACGGCCAGCACAGCTCTCTCCTCTTTGTGATCTTCAGGTCAGGGAGAAACCATCCTACGCCGTGACTCGAAAGCTAAATGCTTAAGGGCCGTCCTAAGACTTCTGCACTCAAGCACCCTGAAGATGGCCTTTCGTGCTTGGCTCTCTCCTCCACGGGCTCGGAATCATCCGGGAGGTCCTGGGTTCCTGAGGGCGCTGGGAGAGGACGCAAAAGGCCACCTCATCCCTTTAGTAGCAATGCCATGATGACGCCCCGGCTGTAAAGAGTCAGAAACTGCTGCAGGAGAGCCTGATTGCCAGACTTTGCTGGGGAAGCATTCCACCGTGCACTGAGGAGCCCCTCCCTGAGAGAACTCTCGGTTGCTTTTGTCTTGCATGCTCTTTGCTCCTGTGTGGTGTGGAAAACAGCAAACATAGCAGCGGAAGGCGGTGCTCTCTGTACGCCCTCTATCTCAAAGTGGTAAGTGGGCTTGGGAATAGGCATTCGCACTAGCCACGTGGGAAGCTGCAGAACAAGAAGCTTTGAAATAACAGCAGTTGGACGCAGGTCAGCTTTGGATTCAGCTTACGTGGGTGAAAGAATGCAGGGCAGAGCGTCCCATTCAAGGAATCACTGTCGTCGTTGCAGTGGATGCCGAAACTGAGCTTGCGATGTGCTTGCCGTGTCTGTCCTGTGCGCCTGCACGCTAGGCGTCTGAGTGAAGACTGCTGTGTAGAGTTCTCCTCGGCCGAGCGCAGATGCTGGTCTGTGTGGCCATTAACGTGAGGCCTTGCTGTGGAAGCCTGGCTGTCGGGGGGAAAAAAGCCCGCATACAACGAATTTAGCTTGGACGTTTAGAAAGTCGCTTTCTTCCTGCTACTTCCCGGCTGCTGCAGAGAGGCCCAGGGTCGTCTCTGGGGCGGTACGTATGTCGGCCTCCCGTGCCACAGCCTGAGCATGGAAAGCGAAGTGCCCATTCGCTTCAGTCCCCGAGCATCATGGCAGCAAGAGGTGTGTGCAAGCCTCTCCAAAGCCTGGTGGCACAAGTGCCCTAAGCCCTCAGAGCTGCTGTCCTGCAGAGAGGGCTCTGAGGCTGTCTCAGTCCAAGTGACTTTTTTGCTTCCCAGACATGCATGTCCAGACTGACAGCTAAACACTGCTGTGGCGAGGTGAGCTTCTTACATATACTTGTCCTCCCAGACACAAGAACACTGTGAAGAGGTCTGCTGCCCAGCCTCAGGGGAAGAGGCAGAGAACGTTGCTTTCCGCACAGCACTGGAAGCAGGACGGATGGGCGTTCTGCTCAACAGGCGAAAAGCAGGGAGGAACAGCAGCGTCGGTCAAGTGAGCTCCCCCTTGTGGCTAGTGGAGCTTAATTCAAACCTGCGATGGAAATTGTGCTGGGGATGACTGAGCTCTAACTTCACGATCTGACACTTTCCGTCACTTTCTCCTCACTCACACACGGTGGTGGGATGGCCAAAAAAACGTAGGTGTGCAGGGTGTCCTCTCTGACACCCAGCTGAAGTCCAAGAGATACGTGTGCGGGGAATAGGACTTGCAACTAGTTTAAGGGAAGATGCCGTTGGGACTCCTTCAGCTGCTCATTCCCTCATCAGAACAAAGCGTTTCTCTGGGCCAGAGCTCTATCAGCCTGAACCAAGCACGGCCAGCACAGCTCTCTCCTCTTTGTGATCTTCAGGTCAGGGAGAAACCATCCTACGCCGTGACTCGAAAGCTAAATGCTTAAGGGCCGTCCTAAGACTTCTGCATTCAAGCACCCTGAAGATGGCCTTTCGTGCTTGGCTCTCTCCTCCACGGGCTCGGAATCATCCGGGAGGTCCTGGGTTCCTGAGGGCGCTGGGAGAGGACGCAAAAGGCCACCTCATCCCTTTAGTAGCAATGCCATGATGACGCCCCGGCTGTAAAGAGTCAGAAACTGCTGCAAGAGAGCCTGATTGCCAGACTTTGCTGGGGAAGCATTCCACCGTGCACTGAGGAGCCCCTCCCTGAGAGAACTCTCGGTTGCTTTTGCCTTGCATGCTCTTTGCTCCTGTGTGGTGTGGAAAACAGCAAACATAGCAGCGGAAGGCGGTGCTCTCTGTACGCCCTCTATCTCAAAGTGGTAAGTGGGCTTGGGAATAGGCATTCGCACTAGCCACGTGGGAAGCTGCAGAACAAGAAGCTTTGAAATAACAGCAGTTGGACGCAGGTCAGCTTTGGATTCAGCTTACGTGGGTGAAAGAATGCAGGGCAGAGCGTCCCATTCAAGGAATCACTGTCGTCGTTGCAGTGGATGCCGAAACTGAGCTTGCGATGTGCTTGCCGTGTCTGTCCTGTGCGCCTGCACTCTAGGCACCTGAGTGAAGACTGCTGTGTAGAGTTCTCCTCGGCCGAGCGCAGATGCTGGTCTGTGGGGCCATTAACGTGAGGCCTTTCTGAGGAAGCCTGGCTGTCAGGGAGATGCCCGCATACAACGAATTGAGCCTGCAACGTGCTTGCCGTGTCTGTCCTGTGTGCCTGCACGCTAGGCGTCTGAGTGAAGTCTCCTGTTTAGAGCTCTCCCTTGCTGAGCGGCGGCGGGTGCTCGCCTGTGTGGCCATTAACGTGAGGCCTTGCTGTGGACGCCTGGCTGTCGGGGGGAAAAAAGCCCGCATACAACGAATTTAGCTTGGACGTTTAGAAAGTCGCTTTCTTCCTGCTACTTCCCGGCTGCTGCAGAGAGGCCCAGGGTCGTCTCTGGGGCGGTACGTATGTCGGCCTCCCGTGCCACAGCCTGAGCATGGAAAGCGAAGTGCCCATTCGCTTCAGTCCCCGAGCATCATGGCAGCAAGAGGTGTGTGCAAGCCTCTCCAAAGCCTGGTGGCACAAGTGCCCTAAGCCCTCAGAGCTGCTGTCCTGCAGAGAGGGCTCTGAGGCTGTCTCAGTCCAAGTGACTTTTTTGCTTCCCAGACATGCATGTCCAGACTGACAGCTAAACACTGCTGTGGCGAGGTGAGCTTCTTACATATACTTGTCCTCCCAGACACAAGAACACTGTGAAGAGGTCTGCTGCCCAGCCTCAGGGGAAGAGGCAGAGAACGTTGCTTTCCGCACAGCACTGGAAGCAGGACGGATGGGCGTTCTGCTCTACAGGCGACAAGCAGGGAGGAACAGCAGCGTCGGTCAAGTGAGCTCCCCCTTGTGGCTAGTGGAGCTTAATTCAAACCTGCGATGGAAATTGTGCTGGGGATGACTGAGCTCTAACTTCACGATCTGACACTTTCCGTCACTTTCTCCTCACTCACACACGGTGGTGGGATGGCCAAAAAAACGTGGGTGTGCAGGGTGTCCTCTCTGACACCCAGCTGAAGTCCAAGAGATACGTGTGCTGGGAATAGGACTTGCAACTAGTTTAAGGGAAGATGCCGTTGGGACTCCTTCAGCTGCTCATCCCCTCATCAGAACAAAGCGTTTCTCTGGGCCAGAGCTCTATCAGCCTGAGCCAACCACGTGCAGCACAGCTCTCTCCTCTTTGTGATCTTCAGGTCAGGGAGAAACCATCCTACGCCGTGACTCGAAAGCTAAATGCTTAAGGGCCGTCCTAAGACTTCTGCACTCAAGCACCCTGAAGATGGCCTTTCGTGCTTGGCTCTCTCCTCCACGGGCTCGGAATCATCCGGGAGGTCCTGGGTTCCTGAGGGCGCTGGGAGAGGACGCAAAAGGCCACCTCATCCCTTTAGTAGCAATGCCATGATGACGCCCCGGCTGTAAAGAGTCAGAAACTGCTGCAGGAGAGCCTGATTGCCAGACTTTGCTGGGGAAGCATTCCACCGTGCACTGAGGAGCCCCTCCCTGAGAGAACTCTCGGTTGCTTTTGCCTTGCATGCTCTTTGCTCCTGTGTGGTGTGGAAAACAGCAAACATAGCAGCGGAAGGCGGTGCTCTCTGTACGCCCTCTATCTCAAAGTGGTAAGTGGGCTTGGGAATAGGCATTCGCACTAGCCACGTGGGAAGCTGCAGAACAAGAAGCTTTGAAATAACAGCAGTTGGACGCAGGTCAGCTTTGGATTCAGCTTACGTGTTTGAAAGAATGCAGGGCAGAGCGTCCCATTCAAGGAATCACTGTCGTCGTTGCAGTGGATGCCGAAACTGAGCTTGCGATGTGCTTGCCGTGTCTGTCCTGTGCGCCTGCACTCTAGGCACCTGAGTGAAGACTGCTGTGTAGAGTTCTCCTCGGCCGAGCGCAGATGCTGGTCTGTGGGGCCATTAACGTGAGGCCTTTCTGAGGAAGCCTGGCTGTCAGGGAGATGCCCGCATACAACGAATTGAGCCTGCAACGTGCTTGCCGTGTCTGTCCTGTGTGCCTGCACGCTAGGCGTCTGAGTGAAGTCTCCTGTTTAGAGCTCTCCCTTGCTGAGCGGCGGCGGGTGCTCGCCTGTGTGGCCATTAACGTGAGGCCTTGCTGTGGACGCCTGGCTGTCGGGGGGAAAAAAGCCCGCATACAACGAATTTAGCTTGGACGTTTAGAAAGTCGCTTTCTTCCTGCTACTTCCCGGCTGCTGCAGAGAGGCCCAGGGTCGTCTCTGGGGCGGTACGTATGTCGGCCTCCCGTGCCACAGCCTGAGCATGGAAAGCGAAGTGCCCATTCGCTTCAGTCCCCGAGCATCATGGCAGCAAGAGGTGTGTGCAAGCCTCTCCAAAGCCTGGTGGCACAAGTGCCCTAAGCCCTCAGAGCTGCTGTCCTGCAGAGAGGGCTCTGAGGCTGTCTCAGTCCAAGTGACTTTTTTGCTTCCCAGACATGCATGTCCAGACTGACAGCTAAACACTGCTGTGGCGAGGTGAGCTTCTTACATATACTTGTCCTCCCAGACACAAGAACACTGTGAAGAGGTCTGCTGCCCAGCCTCAGGGGAAGAGGCAGAGAACGTTGCTTTCCGCACAGCACTGGAAGCAGGACGGATGGGCGTTCTGCTCAACAGGCGAAAAGCAGGGAGGAACAGCAGCGTCGGTCAAGTGAGCTCCCCCTTGTGGCTAGTGGAGCTTAATTCAAACCTGCGATGGAAATTGTGCTGGGGATGACTGAGCTCTAACTTCACGATCTGACACTTTCCGTCACTTTCTCCTCACTCACACACGGTGGTGGGATGGCCAAAAAAACGAAGGTGTGCAGGGTGTCCTCTCTGACACCCAGCTGAAGTCCAAGAGATACGTGTGCTGGGAATAGGACTTGCAACTAGTTTAAGGGAAGATGCCGTTGGGACTCCTTCAGCTGCTCATCCCCTCATCAGAACAAAGCGTTTCTCTGGGCCAGAGCTCTATCAGCCTGAACCAACCACGTGCAGCACAGCTCTCTCCTCTTTGTGATCTTCAGGTCAGGGAGAAACCATCCTACGCCGTGACTCGAAAGCTAAATGCTTAAGGGCCGTCCTAAGACTTCTGCACTCAAGCACCCTGAAGATGGCCTTTCGTGCTTGGCTCTCTCCTCCACGGGCTCGGAATCATCCGGGAGGTCCTGGGTTCCTGAGGGCGCTGGGAGAGGACGCAAAAGGCCACCTCATCCCTTTAGTAGCAATGCCATGATGACGCCCCGGCTGTAAAGAGTCAGAAACTGCTGCAGGAGAGCCTGATTGCCAGACTTTGCTGGGGAAGCATTCCACCGTGCACTGAGGAGCCCCTCCCTGAGAGAACTCTCGGTTGCCTTTGTCTTGCATGCTCTTTGCTCCTGTGTGGTGTGGAAAACAGCAAACATAGCAGCGGAAGGCGGTGCTCTCTGTACGCCCTCTATCTCAAAGTGGTAAGTGGGCTTGGGAATAGGCATTCGCACTAGCCACGTGGGAAGTTGCAGAACAAGAAGCTTTGAAATAACAGCAGTTGGACGCAGGTCAGCTTTGGATTCAGCTTACGTGGGTGAAAGAATGCAGGGCAGAGCGTCCCATTCAAGGAATCACTGTCGTCGTTGCAGTGGATGCCGAAACTGAGCTTGCGATGTGCTTGCCGTGTCTGTCCTGTGCGCCTGCACGCTAGGCGTCTGAGTGAAGACTGCTGTGTAGAGTTCTCCTCGGCCGAGCGCAGATGCTGGTCTGTGTGGCCATTAACGTGAGGCCTTGCTGTGGAAGCCTGGCTGTCGGGGGGAAAAAAGCCCGCATACAACGAATTTAGCTTGGACGTTTAGAAAGTCGCTTTCTTCCTGCTACTTCCCGGCTGCTGCAGAGAGGCCCAGGGTCGTCTCTGGGGCGGTACGTATGTCGGCCTCCCGTGCCACAGCCTGAGCATGGAAAGCGAAGTGCCCATTCGCTTCAGTCCCCGAGCATCATGGCAGCAAGAGGTGTGTGCAAGCCTCTCCAAAGCCTGGTGGCACAAGTGCCCTAAGCCCTCAGAGCTGCTGTCCTGCAGAGAGGGCTCTGAGGCTGTCTCAGTCCAAGTGACTTTTTTGCTTCCCAGACATGCATGTCCAGACTGACAGCTAAACACTGCTGTGGCGAGGTGAGCTTCTTACATATACTTGTCCTCCCAGACACAAGAACACTGTGAAGAGGTCTGCTGCCCAGCCTCAGGGGAAGAGGCAGAGAACGTTGCTTTCCGCACAGCACTGGAAGCAGGACGGATGGGCGTTCTGCTCAACAGGCGAAAAGCAGGGAGGAACAGCAGCGTCGGTCAAGTGAGCTCCCCCTTGTGGCTAGTGGAGCTTAATTCAAACCTGCGATGGAAATTGTGCTGGGGATGACTGAGCTCTAACTTCACGATCTGACACTTTCCGTCACTTTCTCCTCACTCACACACGGTGGTGGGATGGCCAAAAAAACGTAGGTGTGCAGGGTGTCCTCTCTGACACCCAGCTGAAGTCCAAGAGATACGTGTGCTGGGAATAGGACTTGCAACTAGTTTAAGGGAAGATGCCGTTGGGACTCCTTCAGCTGCTCATTCCCTCATCAGAACAAAGCGTTTCTCTGGGCCAGAGCTCTATCAGCCTGAACCAAGCACGGCCAGCACAGCTCTCTCCTCTTTGTGATCTTCAGGTCAGGGAGAAACCATCCTACGCCGTGACTCGAAAGCTAAATGCTTAAGGGCCGTCCTAAGACTTCTGCATTCAAGCACCCTGAAGATGGCCTTTCGTGCTTGGCTCTCTCCTCCACGGGCTCGGAATCATCCGGGAGGTCCTGGGTTCCTGAGGGCGCTGGGAGAGGACGCAAAAGGCCACCTCATCCCTTTAGTAGCAATGCCATGATGACGCCCCAGCTGTAAAGAGTCAGAAACTGCTGCAAGAGAGCCTGATTGCCAGACTTTGCTGGGGAAGCATTCCACCGTGCACTGAGGAGCCCCTCCCTGAGAGAACTCTCGGTTGCTTTTGCCTTGCATGCTCTTTGCTCCTGTGTGGTGTGGAAAACAGCAAACATAGCAGCGGAAGGCGGTGCTCTCTGTACGCCCTCTATCTCAAAGTGGTAAGTGGGCTTGGGAATAGGCATTCGCACTAGCCACGTGGGAAGCTGCAGAACAAGAAGCTTTGAAATAACAGCAGTTGGACGCAGGTCAGCTTTGGATTCAGCTTACGTGGGTGAAAGAATGCAGGGCAGAGCGTCCCATTCAAGGAATCACTGTCGTCGTTGCAGTGGATGCCGAAACTGAGCTTGCGATGTGCTTGCCGTGTCTGTCCTGTGCGCCTGCACTCTAGGCACCTGAGTGAAGACTGCTGTGTAGAGTTCTCCTCGGCCGAGCGCAGATGCTGGTCTGTGGGGCCATTAACGTGAGGCCTTTCTGAGGAAGCCTGGCTGTCAGGGAGATGCCCGCATACAACGAATTGAGCCTGCAACGTGCTTGCCGTGTCTGTCCTGTGTGCCTGCACGCTAGGCGTCTGAGTGAAGTCTCCTGTTTAGAGCTCTCCCTTGCTGAGCGGCGGCGGGTGCTCGCCTGTGTGGCCATTAACGTGAGGCCTTGCTGTGGACGCCTGGCTGTCGGGGGGAAAAAAGCCCGCATACAACGAATTTAGCTTGGACGTTTAGAAAGTCGCTTTCTTCCTGCTACTTCCCGGCTGCTGCAGAGAGGCCCAGGGTCGTCTCTGGGGCGGTACGTATGTCGGCCTCCCGTGCCACAGCCTGAGCATGGAAAGCGAAGTGCCCATTCGCTTCAGTCCCCGAGCATCATGGCAGCAAGAGGTGTGTGCAAGCCTCTCCAAAGCCTGGTGGCACAAGTGCCCTAAGCCCTCAGAGCTGCTGTCCTGCAGAGAGGGCTCTGAGGCTGTCTCAGTCCAAGTGACTTTTTTGCTTCCCAGACATGCATGTCCAGACTGACAGCTAAACACTGCTGTGGCGAGGTGAGCTTCTTACATATACTTGTCCTCCCAGACACAAGAACACTGTGAAGAGGTCTGCTGCCCAGCCTCAGGGGAAGAGGCAGAGAACGTTGCTTTCCGCACAGCACTGGAAGCAGGACGGATGGGCGTTCTGCTCAACAGGCGACAAGCAGGGAGGAACAGCAGCGTCGGTCAAGTGAGCTCCCCCTTGTGGCTAGTGGAGCTTAATTCAAACCTGCGATGGAAATTGTGCTGGGGATGACTGAGCTCTAACTTCACGATCTGACACTTTCCGTCACTTTCTCCTCACTCACACACGGTGGTGGGATGGCCAAAAAAACGTGGGTGTGCAGGGTGTCCTCTCTGACACCCAGCTGAAGTCCAAGAGATACGTGTGCTGGGAATAGGACTTGCAACTAGTTTAAGGGAAGATGCCGTTGGGACTCCTTCAGCTGCTCATCCCCTCATCAGAACAAAGCGTTTCTCTGGGCCAGAGCTCTATCAGCCTGAGCCAACCACGTGCAGCACAGCTCTCTCCTCTTTGTGATCTTCAGGTCAGGGAGAAACCATCCTACGCCGTGACTCGAAAGCTAAATGCTTAAGGGCCGTCCTAAGACTTCTGCACTCAAGCACCCTGAAGATGGCCTTTCGTGCTTGGCTCTCTCCTCCACGGGCTCGGAATCATCCGGGAGGTCCTGGGTTCCTGAGGGCGCTGGGAGAGGACGCAAAAGGCCACCTCATCCCTTTAGTAGCAATGCCATGATGACGCCCCAGCTGTAAAGAGTCAGAAACTGCTGCAAGAGAGCCTGATTGCCAGACTTTGCTGGGGAAGCATTCCACCGTGCACTGAGGAGCCCCTCCCTGAGAGAACTCTCGGTTGCTTTTGCCTTGCATGCTCTTTGCTCCTGTGTGGTGTGGAAAACAGCAAACATAGCAGCGGAAGGCGGTGCTCTCTGTACGCCCTCTATCTCAAAGTGGTAAGTGGGCTTGGGAATAGGCATTCGCACTAGCCACGTGGGAAGCTGCAGAACAAGAAGCTTTGAAATAACAGCAGTTGGACGCAGGTCAGCTTTGGATTCAGCTTACGTGGGTGAAAGAATGCAGGGCAGAGCGTCCCATTCAAGGAATCACTGTCGTCGTTGCAGTGGATGCCGAAACTGAGCTTGCGATGTGCTTGCCGTGTCTGTCCTGTGCGCCTGCACTCTAGGCACCTGAGTGAAGACTGCTGTGTAGAGTTCTCCTCGGCCGAGCGCAGATGCTGGTCTGTGGGGCCATTAACGTGAGGCCTTTCTGAGGAAGCCTGGCTGTCAGGGAGATGCCCGCATACAACGAATTGAGCCTGCAACGTGCTTGCCGTGTCTGTCCTGTGTGCCTGCACGCTAGGCGTCTGAGTGAAGTCTCCTGTTTAGAGCTCTCCCTTGCTGAGCGGCGGCGGGTGCTCGCCTGTGTGGCCATTAACGTGAGGCCTTGCTGTGGACGCCTGGCTGTCGGGGGGAAAAAAGCCCGCATACAACGAATTTAGCTTGGACGTTTAGAAAGTCGCTTTCTTCCTGCTACTTCCCGGCTGCTGCAGAGAGGCCCAGGGTCGTCTCTGGGGCGGTACGTATGTCGGCCTCCCGTGCCACAGCCTGAGCATGGAAAGCGAAGTGCCCATTCGCTTCAGTCCCCGAGCATCATGGCAGCAAGAGGTGTGTGCAAGCCTCTCCAAAGCCTGGTGGCACAAGTGCCCTAAGCCCTCAGAGCTGCTGTCCTGCAGAGAGGGCTCTGAGGCTGTCTCAGTCCAAGTGACTTTTTTGCTTCCCAGACATGCATGTCCAGACTGACAGCTAAACACTGCTGTGGCGAGGTGAGCTTCTTACATATACTTGTCCTCCCAGACACAAGAACACTGTGAAGAGGTCTGCTGCCCAGCCTCAGGGGAAGAGGCAGAGAACGTTGCTTTCCGCACAGCACTGGAAGCAGGACGGATGGGCGTTCTGCTCTACAGGCGACAAGCAGGGAGGAACAGCAGCGTCGGTCAAGTGAGCTCCCCCTTGTGGCTAGTGGAGCTTAATTCAAACCTGCGATGGAAATTGTGCTGGGGATGACTGAGCTCTAACTTCACGATCTGACACTTTCCGTCACTTTCTCCTCACTCACACACGGTGGTGGGATGGCCAAAAAAACGTAGGTGTGCAGGGTGTCCTCTCTGACACCCAGCTGAAGTCCAAGAGATACGTGTGCTGGGAATAGGACTTGCAACTAGTTTAAGGGAAGATGCCGTTGGGACTCCTTCAGCTGCTCATCCCCTCATCAGAACAAAGCGTTTCTCTGGGCCAGAGCTCTATCAGCCTGAGCCAACCACGTGCAGCACAGCTCTCTCCTCTTTGTGATCTTCAGGTCAGGGAGAAACCATCCTACGCCGTGACTCGAAAGCTAAATGCTTAAGGGCCGTCCTAAGACTTCTGCACTCAAGCACCCTGAAGATGGCCTTTCGTGCTTGGCTCTCTCCTCCACGGGCTCGGAATCATCCGGGAGGTCCTGGGTTCCTGAGGGCGCTGGGAGAGGACGCAAAAGGCCACCTCATCCCTTTAGTAGCAATGCCATGATGACGCCCCGGCTGTAAAGAGTCAGAAACTGCTGCAGGAGAGCCTGATTGCCAGACTTTGCTGGGGAAGCATTCCACCGTGCACTGAGGAGCCCCTCCCTGAGAGAACTCTCGGTTGCTTTTGCCTTGCATGCTCTTTGCTCCTGTGTGGTGTGGAAAACAGCAAACATAGCAGCGGAAGGCGGTGCTCTCTGTACGCCCTCTATCTCAAAGTGGTAAGTGGGCTTGGGAATAGGCATTCGCACTAGCCACGTGGGAAGCTGCAGAACAAGAAGCTTTGAAATAACAGCAGTTGGACGCAGGTCAGCTTTGGATTCAGCTTACGTGTTTGAAAGAATGCAGGGCAGAGCGTCCCATTCAAGGAATCACTGTCGTCGTTGCAGTGGATGCCGAAACTGAGCTTGCGATGTGCTTGCCGTGTCTGTCCTGTGCGCCTGCACTCTAGGCACCTGAGTGAAGACTGCTGTGTAGAGTTCTCCTCGGCCGAGCGCAGATGCTGGTCTGTGGGGCCATTAACGTGAGGCCTTTCTGAGGAAGCCTGGCTGTCAGGGAGATGCCCGCATACAACGAATTGAGCCTGCAACGTGCTTGCCGTGTCTGTCCTGTGTGCCTGCACGCTAGGCGTCTGAGTGAAGTCTCCTGTTTAGAGCTCTCCCTTGCTGAGCGGCGGCGGGTGCTCGCCTGTGTGGCCATTAACGTGAGGCCTTGCTGTGGACGCCTGGCTGTCGGGGGGAAAAAAGCCCGCATACAACGAATTTAGCTTGGACGTTTAGAAAGTCGCTTTCTTCCTGCTACTTCCCGGCTGCTGCAGAGAGGCCCAGGGTCGTCTCTGGGGCGGTACGTATGTCGGCCTCCCGTGCCACAGCCTGAGCATGGAAAGCGAAGTGCCCATTCGCTTCAGTCCCCGAGCATCATGGCAGCAAGAGGTGTGTGCAAGCCTCTCCAAAGCCTGGTGGCACAAGTGCCCTAAGCCCTCAGAGCTGCTGTCCTGCAGAGAGGGCTCTGAGGCTGTCTCAGTCCAAGTGACTTTTTTGCTTCCCAGACATGCATGTCCAGACTGACAGCTAAACACTGCTGTGGCGAGGTGAGCTTCTTACATATACTTGTCCTCCCAGACACAAGAACACTGTGAAGAGGTCTGCTGCCCAGCCTCAGGGGAAGAGGCAGAGAACGTTGCTTTCCGCACAGCACTGGAAGCAGGACGGATGGGCGTTCTGCTCAACAGGCGAAAAGCAGGGAGGAACAGCAGCGTCGGTCAAGTGAGCTCCCCCTTGTGGCTAGTGGAGCTTAATTCAAACCTGCGATGGAAATTGTGCTGGGGATGACTGAGCTCTAACTTCACGATCTGACACTTTCCGTCACTTTCTCCTCACTCACACACGGTGGTGGGATGGCCAAAAAAAACGAAGGTGTGCAGGGTGTCCTCTCTGACACCCAGCTGAAGTCCAAGAGATACGTGTGCTGGGAATAGGACTTGCAACTAGTTTAAGGGAAGATGCCGTTGGGACTCCTTCAGCTGCTCATCCCCTCATCAGAACAAAGCGTTTCTCTGGGCCAGAGCTCTATCAGCCTGAACCAACCACGTGCAGCACAGCTCTCTCCTCTTTGTGATCTTCAGGTCAGGGAGAAACCATCCTACGCCGTGACTCGAAAGCTAAATGCTTAAGGGCCGTCCTAAGACTTCTGCACTCAAGCACCCTGAAGATGGCCTTTCGTGCTTGGCTCTCTCCTCCACGGGCTCGGAATCATCCGGGAGGTCCTGGGTTCCTGAGGGCGCTGGGAGAGGACGCAAAAGGCCACCTCATCCCTTTAGTAGCAATGCCATGATGACGCCCCGGCTGTAAAGAGTCAGAAACTGCTGCAGGAGAGCCTGATTGCCAGACTTTGCTGGGGAAGCATTCCACCGTGCACTGAGGAGCCCCTCCCTGAGAGAACTCTCGGTTGCCTTTGTCTTGCATGCTCTTTGCTCCTGTGTGGTGTGGAAAACAGCAAACATAGCAGCGGAAGGCGGTGCTCTCTGTACGCCCTCTATCTCAAAGTGGTAAGTGGGCTTGGGAATAGGCATTCGCACTAGCCACGTGGGAAGTTGCAGAACAAGAAGCTTTGAAATAACAGCAGTTGGACGCAGGTCAGCTTTGGATTCAGCTTACGTGGGTGAAAGAATGCAGGGCAGAGCGTCCCATTCAAGGAATCACTGTCGTCGTTGCAGTGGATGCCGAAACTGAGCTTGCGATGTGCTTGCCGTGTCTGTCCTGTGCGCCTGCACGCTAGGCGTCTGAGTGAAGACTGCTGTGTAGAGTTCTCCTCGGCCGAGCGCAGATGCTGGTCTGTGTGGCCATTAACGTGAGGCCTTGCTGTGGAAGCCTGGCTGTCGGGGGGAAAAAAGCCCGCATACAACGAATTTAGCTTGGACGTTTAGAAAGTCGCTTTCTTCCTGCTACTTCCCGGCTGCTGCAGAGAGGCCCAGGGTCGTCTCTGGGGCGGTACGTATGTCGGCCTCCCGTGCCACAGCCTGAGCATGGAAAGCGAAGTGCCCATTCGCTTCAGTCCCCGAGCATCATGGCAGCAAGAGGTGTGTGCAAGCCTCTCCAAAGCCTGGTGGCACAAGTGCCCTAAGCCCTCAGAGCTGCTGTCCTGCAGAGAGGGCTCTGAGGCTGTCTCAGTCCAAGTGACTTTTTTGCTTCCCAGACATGCATGTCCAGACTGACAGCTAAACACTGCTGTGGCGAGGTGAGCTTCTTACATATACTTGTCCTCCCAGACACAAGAACACTGTGAAGAGGTCTGCTGCCCAGCCTCAGGGGAAGAGGCAGAGAACGTTGCTTTCCGCACAGCACTGGAAGCAGGACGGATGGGCGTTCTGCTCAACAGGCGAAAAGCAGGGAGGAACAGCAGCGTCGGTCAAGTGAGCTCCCCCTTGTGGCTAGTGGAGCTTAATTCAAACCTGCGATGGAAATTGTGCTGGGGATGACTGAGCTCTAACTTCACGATCTGACACTTTCCGTCACTTTCTCCTCACTCACACACGGTGGTGGGATGGCCAAAAAAACGTAGGTGTGCAGGGTGTCCTCTCTGACACCCAGCTGAAGTCCAAGAGATACGTGTGCTGGGAATAGGACTTGCAACTAGTTTAAGGGAAGATGCCGTTGGGACTCCTTCAGCTGCTCATTCCCTCATCAGAACAAAGCGTTTCTCTGGGCCAGAGCTCTATCAGCCTGAACCAAGCACGGCCAGCACAGCTCTCTCCTCTTTGTGATCTTCAGGTCAGGGAGAAACCATCCTACGCCGTGACTCGAAAGCTAAATGCTTAAGGGCCGTCCTAAGACTTCTGCATTCAAGCACCCTGAAGATGGCCTTTCGTGCTTGGCTCTCTCCTCCACGGGCTCGGAATCATCCGGGAGGTCCTGGGTTCCTGAGGGCGCTGGGAGAGGACGCAAAAGGCCACCTCATCCCTTTAGTAGCAATGCCATGATGACGCCCCAGCTGTAAAGAGTCAGAAACTGCTGCAAGAGAGCCTGATTGCCAGACTTTGCTGGGGAAGCATTCCACCGTGCACTGAGGAGCCCCTCCCTGAGAGAACTCTCGGTTGCTTTTGCCTTGCATGCTCTTTGCTCCTGTGTGGTGTGGAAAACAGCAAACATAGCAGCGGAAGGCGGTGCTCTCTGTACGCCCTCTATCTCAAAGTGGTAAGTGGGCTTGGGAATAGGCATTCGCACTAGCCACGTGGGAAGCTGCAGAACAAGAAGCTTTGAAATAACAGCAGTTGGACGCAGGTCAGCTTTGGATTCAGCTTACGTGGGTGAAAGAATGCAGGGCAGAGCGTCCCATTCAAGGAATCACTGTCGTCGTTGCAGTGGATGCCGAAACTGAGCTTGCGATGTGCTTGCCGTGTCTGTCCTGTGCGCCTGCACTCTAGGCACCTGAGTGAAGACTGCTGTGTAGAGTTCTCCTCGGCCGAGCGCAGATGCTGGTCTGTGGGGCCATTAACGTGAGGCCTTTCTGAGGAAGCCTGGCTGTCAGGGAGATGCCCGCATACAACGAATTGAGCCTGCAACGTGCTTGCCGTGTCTGTCCTGTGTGCCTGCACGCTAGGCGTCTGAGTGAAGTCTCCTGTTTAGAGCTCTCCCTTGCTGAGCGGCGGCGGGTGCTCGCCTGTGTGGCCATTAACGTGAGGCCTTGCTGTGGACGCCTGGCTGTCGGGGGGAAAAAAGCCCGCATACAACGAATTTAGCTTGGACGTTTAGAAAGTCGCTTTCTTCCTGCTACTTCCCGGCTGCTGCAGAGAGGCCCAGGGTCGTCTCTGGGGCGGTACGTATGTCGGCCTCCCGTGCCACAGCCTGAGCATGGAAAGCGAAGTGCCCATTCGCTTCAGTCCCCGAGCATCATGGCAGCAAGAGGTGTGTGCAAGCCTCTCCAAAGCCTGGTGGCACAAGTGCCCTAAGCCCTCAGAGCTGCTGTCCTGCAGAGAGGGCTCTGAGGCTGTCTCAGTCCAAGTGACTTTTTTGCTTCCCAGACATGCATGTCCAGACTGACAGCTAAACACTGCTGTGGCGAGGTGAGCTTCTTACATATACTTGTCCTCCCAGACACAAGAACACTGTGAAGAGGTCTGCTGCCCAGCCTCAGGGGAAGAGGCAGAGAACGTTGCTTTCCGCACAGCACTGGAAGCAGGACGGATGGGCGTTCTGCTCAACAGGCGACAAGCAGGGAGGAACAGCAGCGTCGGTCAAGTGAGCTCCCCCTTGTGGCTAGTGGAGCTTAATTCAAACCTGCGATGGAAATTGTGCTGGGGATGACTGAGCTCTAACTTCACGATCTGACACTTTCCGTCACTTTCTCCTCACTCACACACGGTGGTGGGATGGCCAAAAAAACGAAGGTGTGCAGGGTGTCCTCTCTGACACCCAGCTGAAGTCCAAGAGATACGTGTGCTGGGAATAGGACTTGCAACTAGTTTAAGGGAAGATGCCGTTGGGACTCCTTCAGCTGCTCATCCCCTCATCAGAACAAAGCGTTTCTCTGGGCCAGAGCTCTATCAGCCTGAACCAACCACGTGCAGCACAGCTCTCTCCTCTTTGTGATCTTCAGGTCAGGGAGAAACCATCCTACGCCGTGACTCGAAAGCTAAATGCTTAAGGGCCGTCCTAAGACTTCTGCACTCAAGCACCCTGAAGATGGCCTTTCGTGCTTGGCTCTCTCCTCCACGGGCTCGGAATCATCCGGGAGGTCCTGGGTTCCTGAGGGCGCTGGGAGAGGACGCAAAAGGCCACCTCATCCCTTTAGTAGCAATGCCATGATGACGCCCCGGCTGTAAAGAGTCAGAAACTGCTGCAGGAGAGCCTGATTGCCAGACTTTGCTGGGGAAGCATTCCACCGTGCACTGAGGAGCCCCTCCCTGAGAGAACTCTCGGTTGCCTTTGTCTTGCATGCTCTTTGCTCCTGTGTGGTGTGGAAAACAGCAAACATAGCAGCGGAAGGCGGTGCTCTCTGTACGCCCTCTATCTCAAAGTGGTAAGTGGGCTTGGGAATAGGCATTCGCACTAGCCACGTGGGAAGTTGCAGAACAAGAAGCTTTGAAATAACAGCAGTTGGACGCAGGTCAGCTTTGGATTCAGCTTACGTGGGTGAAAGAATGCAGGGCAGAGCGTCCCATTCAAGGAATCACTGTCGTCGTTGCAGTGGATGCCGAAACTGAGCTTGCGATGTGCTTGCCGTGTCTGTCCTGTGCGCCTGCACGCTAGGCGTCTGAGTGAAGACTGCTGTGTAGAGTTCTCCTCGGCCGAGCGCAGATGCTGGTCTGTGTGGCCATTAACGTGAGGCCTTGCTGTGGACGCCTGGCTGTCGGGGGGAAAAAAGCCCGCATACAACGAATTTAGCTTGGACGTTTAGAAAGTCGCTTTCTTCCTGCTACTTCCCGGCTGCTGCAGAGAGGCCCAGGGTCGTCTCTGGGGCGGTACGTATGTCGGCCTCCCGTGCCACAGCCTGAGCATGGAAAGCGAAGTGCCCATTCGCTTCAGTCCCCGAGCATCATGGCAGCAAGAGGTGTGTGCAAGCCTCTCCAAAGCCTGGTGGCACAAGTGCCCTAAGCCCTCAGAGCTGCTGTCCTGCAGAGAGGGCTCTGAGGCTGTCTCAGTCCAAGTGACTTTTTTGCTTCCCAGACATGCATGTCCAGACTGACAGCTAAACACTGCTGTGGCGAGGTGAGCTTCTTACATATACTTGTCCTCCCAGACACAAGAACACTGTGAAGAGGTCTGCTGCCCAGCCTCAGGGGAAGAGGCAGAGAACGTTGCTTTCCGCACAGCACTGGAAGCAGGACGGATGGGCGTTCTGCTCAACAGGCGAAAAGCAGGGAGGAACAGCAGCGTCGGTCAAGTGAGCTCCCCCTTGTGGCTAGTGGAGCTTAATTCAAACCTGCGATGGAAATTGTGCTGGGGATGACTGAGCTCTAACTTCACGATCTGACACTTTCCGTCACTTTCTCCTCACTCACACACGGTGGTGGGATGGCCAAAAAAACGTAGGTGTGCAGGGTGTCCTCTCTGACACCCAGCTGAAGTCCAAGAGATACGTGTGCTGGGAATAGGACTTGCAACTAGTTTAAGGGAAGATGCCGTTGGGACTCCTTCAGCTGCTCATTCCCTCATCAGAACAAAGCGTTTCTCTGGGCCAGAGCTCTATCAGCCTGAACCAAGCACGGCCAGCACAGCTCTCTCCTCTTTGTGATCTTCAGGTCAGGGAGAAACCATCCTACGCCGTGACTCGAAAGCTAAATGCTTAAGGGCCGTCCTAAGACTTCTGCATTCAAGCACCCTGAAGATGGCCTTTCGTGCTTGGCTCTCTCCTCCACGGGCTCGGAATCATCCGGGAGGTCCTGGGTTCCTGAGGGCGCTGGGAGAGGACGCAAAAGGCCACCTCATCCCTTTAGTAGCAATGCCATGATGACGCCCCAGCTGTAAAGAGTCAGAAACTGCTGCAAGAGAGCCTGATTGCCAGACTTTGCTGGGGAAGCATTCCACCGTGCACTGAGGAGCCCCTCCCTGAGAGAACTCTCGGTTGCTTTTGCCTTGCATGCTCTTTGCTCCTGTGTGGTGTGGAAAACAGCAAACATAGCAGCGGAAGGCGGTGCTCTCTGTACGCCCTCTATCTCAAAGTGGTAAGTGGGCTTGGGAATAGGCATTCGCACTAGCCACGTGGGAAGCTGCAGAACAAGAAGCTTTGAAATAACAGCAGTTGGACGCAGGTCAGCTTTGGATTCAGCTTACGTGGGTGAAAGAATGCAGGGCAGAGCGTCCCATTCAAGGAATCACTGTCGTCGTTGCAGTGGATGCCGAAACTGAGCTTGCGATGTGCTTGCCGTGTCTGTCCTGTGCGCCTGCACTCTAGGCACCTGAGTGAAGACTGCTGTGTAGAGTTCTCCTCGGCCGAGCGCAGATGCTGGTCTGTGGGGCCATTAACGTGAGGCCTTTCTGAGGAAGCCTGGCTGTCAGGGAGATGCCCGCATACAACGAATTGAGCCTGCAACGTGCTTGCCGTGTCTGTCCTGTGTGCCTGCACGCTAGGCGTCTGAGTGAAGTCTCCTGTTTAGAGCTCTCCCTTGCTGAGCGGCGGCGGGTGCTCGCCTGTGTGGCCATTAACGTGAGGCCTTGCTGTGGACGCCTGGCTGTCGGGGGGAAAAAAGCCCGCATACAACGAATTTAGCTTGGACGTTTAGAAAGTCGCTTTCTTCCTGCTACTTCCCGGCTGCTGCAGAGAGGCCCAGGGTCGTCTCTGGGGCGGTACGTATGTCGGCCTCCCGTGCCACAGCCTGAGCATGGAAAGCGAAGTGCCCATTCGCTTCAGTCCCCGAGCATCATGGCAGCAAGAGGTGTGTGCAAGCCTCTCCAAAGCCTGGTGGCACAAGTGCCCTAAGCCCTCAGAGCTGCTGTCCTGCAGAGAGGGCTCTGAGGCTGTCTCAGTCCAAGTGACTTTTTTGCTTCCCAGACATGCATGTCCAGACTGACAGCTAAACACTGCTGTGGCGAGGTGAGTTTCTTACATATACTTGTCCTCCCAGACACAAGAACACTGTGAAGAGGTCTGCTGCCCAGCCTCAGGGGAAGAGGCAGAGAACGTTGCTTTCCGCACAGCACTGGAAGCAGGACGGATGGGCGTTCTGCTCAACAGGCGACAAGCAGGGAGGAACAGCAGCGTCGGTCAAGTGAGCTCCCCCTTGTGGCTAGTGGAGCTTAATTCAAACCTGCGATGGAAATTGTGCTGGGGATGACTGAGCTCTAACTTCACGATCTGACACTTTCCGTCACTTTCTCCTCACTCACACACGGTGGTGGGATGGCCAAAAAAACGTGGGTGTGCAGGGTGTCCTCTCTGACACCCAGCTGAAGTCCAAGAGATACGTGTGCTGGGAATAGGACTTGCAACTAGTTTAAGGGAAGATGCCGTTGGGACTCCTTCAGCTGCTCATCCCCTCATCAGAACAAAGCGTTTCTCTGGGCCAGAGCTCTATCAGCCTGAGCCAACCACGTGCAGCACAGCTCTCTCCTCTTTGTGATCTTCAGGTCAGGGAGAAACCATCCTACGCCGTGACTCGAAAGCTAAATGCTTAAGGGCCGTCCTAAGACTTCTGCACTCAAGCACCCTGAAGATGGCCTTTCGTGCTTGGCTCTCTCCTCCACGGGCTCGGAATCATCCGGGAGGTCCTGGGTTCCTGAGGGCGCTGGGAGAGGACGCAAAAGGCCACCTCATCCCTTTAGTAGCAATGCCATGATGACGCCCCAGCTGTAAAGAGTCAGAAACTGCTGCAAGAGAGCCTGATTGCCAGACTTTGCTGGGGAAGCATTCCACCGTGCACTGAGGAGCCCCTCCCTGAGAGAACTCTCGGTTGCTTTTGCCTTGCATGCTCTTTGCTCCTGTGTGGTGTGGAAAACAGCAAACATAGCAGCGGAAGGCGGTGCTCTCTGTACGCCCTCTATCTCAAAGTGGTAAGTGGGCTTGGGAATAGGCATTCGCACTAGCCACGTGGGAAGCTGCAGAACAAGAAGCTTTGAAATAACAGCAGTTGGACGCAGGTCAGCTTTGGATTCAGCTTACGTGGGTGAAAGAATGCAGGGCAGAGCGTCCCATTCAAGGAATCACTGTCGTCGTTGCAGTGGATGCCGAAACTGAGCTTGCGATGTGCTTGCCGTGTCTGTCCTGTGCGCCTGCACTCTAGGCACCTGAGTGAAGACTGCTGTGTAGAGTTCTCCTCGGCCGAGCGCAGATGCTGGTCTGTGGGGCCATTAACGTGAGGCCTTTCTGAGGAAGCCTGGCTGTCAGGGAGATGCCCGCATACAACGAATTGAGCCTGCAACGTGCTTGCCGTGTCTGTCCTGTGTGCCTGCACGCTAGGCGTCTGAGTGAAGTCTCCTGTTTAGAGCTCTCCCTTGCTGAGCGGCGGCGGGTGCTCGCCTGTGTGGCCATTAACGTGAGGCCTTGCTGTGGACGCCTGGCTGTCGGGGGGAAAAAAGCCCGCATACAACGAATTTAGCTTGGACGTTTAGAAAGTCGCTTTCTTCCTGCTACTTCCCGGCTGCTGCAGAGAGGCCCAGGGTCGTCTCTGGGGCGGTACGTATGTCGGCCTCCCGTGCCACAGCCTGAGCATGGAAAGCGAAGTGCCCATTCGCTTCAGTCCCCGAGCATCATGGCAGCAAGAGGTGTGTGCAAGCCTCTCCAAAGCCTGGTGGCACAAGTGCCCTAAGCCCTCAGAGCTGCTGTCCTGCAGAGAGGGCTCTGAGGCTGTCTCAGTCCAAGTGACTTTTTTGCTTCCCAGACATGCATGTCCAGACTGACAGCTAAACACTGCTGTGGCGAGGTGAGCTTCTTACATATACTTGTCCTCCCAGACACAAGAACACTGTGAAGAGGTCTGCTGCCCAGCCTCAGGGGAAGAGGCAGAGAACGTTGCTTTCCGCACAGCACTGGAAGCAGGACGGATGGGCGTTCTGCTCTACAGGCGACAAGCAGGGAGGAACAGCAGCGTCGGTCAAGTGAGCTCCCCCTTGTGGCTAGTGGAGCTTAATTCAAACCTGCGATGGAAATTGTGCTGGGGATGACTGAGCTCTAACTTCACGATCTGACACTTTCCGTCACTTTCTCCTCACTCACACACGGTGGTGGGATGGCCAAAAAAACGTGGGTGTGCAGGGTGTCCTCTCTGACACCCAGCTGAAGTCCAAGAGATACGTGTGCTGGGAATAGGACTTGCAACTAGTTTAAGGGAAGATGCCGTTGGGACTCCTTCAGCTGCTCATCCCCTCATCAGAACAAAGCGTTTCTCTGGGCCAGAGCTCTATCAGCCTGAGCCAACCACGTGCAGCACAGCTCTCTCCTCTTTGTGATCTTCAGGTCAGGGAGAAACCATCCTACGCCGTGACTCGAAAGCTAAATGCTTAAGGGCCGTCCTAAGACTTCTGCACTCAAGCACCCTGAAGATGGCCTTTCGTGCTTGGCTCTCTCCTCCACGGGCTCGGAATCATCCGGGAGGTCCTGGGTTCCTGAGGGCGCTGGGAGAGGACGCAAAAGGCCACCTCATCCCTTTAGTAGCAATGCCATGATGACGCCCCGGCTGTAAAGAGTCAGAAACTGCTGCAGGAGAGCCTGATTGCCAGACTTTGCTGGGGAAGCATTCCACCGTGCACTGAGGAGCCCCTCCCTGAGAGAACTCTCGGTTGCTTTTGCCTTGCATGCTCTTTGCTCCTGTGTGGTGTGGAAAACAGCAAACATAGCAGCGGAAGGCGGTGCTCTCTGTACGCCCTCTATCTCAAAGTGGTAAGTGGGCTTGGGAATAGGCATTCGCACTAGCCACGTGGGAAGCTGCAGAACAAGAAGCTTTGAAATAACAGCAGTTGGACGCAGGTCAGCTTTGGATTCAGCTTACGTGTTTGAAAGAATGCAGGGCAGAGCGTCCCATTCAAGGAATCACTGTCGTCGTTGCAGTGGATGCCGAAACTGAGCTTGCGATGTGCTTGCCGTGTCTGTCCTGTGCGCCTGCACTCTAGGCACCTGAGTGAAGACTGCTGTGTAGAGTTCTCCTCGGCCGAGCGCAGATGCTGGTCTGTGGGGCCATTAACGTGAGGCCTTTCTGAGGAAGCCTGGCTGTCAGGGAGATGCCCGCATACAACGAATTGAGCCTGCAACGTGCTTGCCGTGTCTGTCCTGTGTGCCTGCACGCTAGGCGTCTGAGTGAAGTCTCCTGTTTAGAGCTCTCCCTTGCTGAGCGGCGGCGGGTGCTCGCCTGTGTGGCCATTAACGTGAGGCCTTGCTGTGGACGCCTGGCTGTCGGGGGGAAAAAAGCCCGCATACAACGAATTTAGCTTGGACGTTTAGAAAGTCACTTTCTTCCTGCTACTTCCCGGCTGCTGCAGAGAGGCCCAGGGTCGTCTCTGGGGCGGTACGTATGTCGGCCTCCCGTGCCACAGCCTGAGCATGGAAAGCGAAGTGCCCATTCGCTTCAGTCCCCGAGCATCATGGCAGCAAGAGGTGTGTGCAAGCCTCTCCAAAGCCTGGTGGCACAAGTGCCCTAAGCCCTCAGAGCTGCTGTCCTGCAGAGAGGGCTCTGAGGCTGTCTCAGTCCAAGTGACTTTTTTGCTTCCCAGACATGCATGTCCAGACTGACAGCTAAACACTGCTGTGGCGAGGTGAGCTTCTTACATATACTTGTCCTCCCAGACACAAGAACACTGTGAAGAGGTCTGCTGCCCAGCCTCAGGGGAAGAGGCAGAGAACGTTGCTTTCCGCACAGCACTGGAAGCAGGACGGATGGGCGTTCTGCTCAACAGGCGAAAAGCAGGGAGGAACAGCAGCGTCGGTCAAGTGAGCTCCCCCTTGTGGCTAGTGGAGCTTAATTCAAACCTGCGATGGAAATTGTGCTGGGGATGACTGAGCTCTAACTTCACGATCTGACACTTTCCGTCACTTTCTCCTCACTCACACACGGTGGTGGGATGGCCAAAAAAACGAAGGTGTGCAGGGTGTCCTCTCTGACACCCAGCTGAAGTCCAAGAGATACGTGTGCTGGGAATAGGACTTGCAACTAGTTTAAGGGAAGATGCCGTTGGGACTCCTTCAGCTGCTCATCCCCTCATCAGAACAAAGCGTTTCTCTGGGCCAGAGCTCTATCAGCCTGAACCAACCACGTGCAGCACAGCTCTCTCCTCTTTGTGATCTTCAGGTCAGGGAGAAACCATCCTACGCCGTGACTCGAAAGCTAAATGCTTAAGGGCCGTCCTAAGACTTCTGCACTCAAGCACCCTGAAGATGGCCTTTCGTGCTTGGCTCTCTCCTCCACGGGCTCGGAATCATCCGGGAGGTCCTGGGTTCCTGAGGGCGCTGGGAGAGGACGCAAAAGGCCACCTCATCCCTTTAGTAGCAATGCCATGATGACGCCCCGGCTGTAAAGAGTCAGAAACTGCTGCAGGAGAGCCTGATTGCCAGACTTTGCTGGGGAAGCATTCCACCGTGCACTGAGGAGCCCCTCCCTGAGAGAACTCTCGGTTGCTTTTGTCTTGCATGCTCTTTGCTCCTGTGTGGTGTGGAAAACAGCAAACATAGCAGCGGAAGGCGGTGCTCTCTGTACGCCCTCTATCTCAAAGTGGTAAGTGGGCTTGGGAATAGGCATTCGCACTAGCCACGTGGGAAGTTGCAGAACAAGAAGCTTTGAAATAACAGCAGTTGGACGCAGGTCAGCTTTGGATTCAGCTTACGTGGGTGAAAGAATGCAGGGCAGAGCGTCCCATTCAAGGAATCACTGTCGTCGTTGCAGTGGATGCCGAAACTGAGCTTGCGATGTGCTTGCCGTGTCTGTCCTGTGCGCCTGCACGCTAGGCGTCTGAGTGAAGACTGCTGTGTAGAGTTCTCCTCGGCCGAGCGCAGATGCTGGTCTGTGTGGCCATTAACGTGAGGCCTTGCTGTGGAAGCCTGGCTGTCGGGGGGAAAAAAGCCCGCATACAACGAATTTAGCTTGGACGTTTAGAAAGTCGCTTTCTTCCTGCTACTTCCCGGCTGCTGCAGAGAGGCCCAGGGTCGTCTCTGGGGCGGTACGTATGTCGGCCTCCCGTGCCACAGCCTGAGCATGGAAAGCGAAGTGCCCATTCGCTTCAGTCCCCGAGCATCATGGCAGCAAGAGGTGTGTGCAAGCCTCTCCAAAGCCTGGTGGCACAAGTGCCCTAAGCCCTCAGAGCTGCTGTCCTGCAGAGAGGGCTCTGAGGCTGTCTCAGTCCAAGTGACTTTTTTGCTTCCCAGACATGCATGTCCAGACTGACAGCTAAACACTGCTGTGGCGAGGTGAGCTTCTTACATATACTTGTCCTCCCAGACACAAGAACACTGTGAAGAGGTCTGCTGCCCAGCCTCAGGGGAAGAGGCAGAGAACGTTGCTTTCCGCACAGCACTGGAAGCAGGACGGATGGGCGTTCTGCTCAACAGGCGAAAAGCAGGGAGGAACAGCAGCGTCGGTCAAGTGAGCTCCCCCTTGTGGCTAGTGGAGCTTAATTCAAACCTGCGATGGAAATTGTGCTGGGGATGACTGAGCTCTAACTTCACGATCTGACACTTTCCGTCACTTTCTCCTCACTCACACACGGTGGTGGGATGGCCAAAAAAACGTAGGTGTGCAGGGTGTCCTCTCTGACACCCAGCTGAAGTCCAAGAGATACGTGTGCTGGGAATAGGACTTGCAACTAGTTTAAGGGAAGATGCCGTTGGGACTCCTTCAGCTGCTCATTCCCTCATCAGAACAAAGCGTTTCTCTGGGCCAGAGCTCTATCAGCCTGAACCAAGCACGGCCAGCACAGCTCTCTCCTCTTTGTGATCTTCAGGTCAGGGAGAAACCATCCTACGCCGTGACTCGAAAGCTAAATGCTTAAGGGCCGTCCTAAGACTTCTGCATTCAAGCACCCTGAAGATGGCCTTTCGTGCTTGGCTCTCTCCTCCACGGGCTCGGAATCATCCGGGAGGTCCTGGGTTCCTGAGGGCGCTGGGAGAGGACGCAAAAGGCCACCTCATCCCTTTAGTAGCAATGCCATGATGACGCCCCAGCTGTAAAGAGTCAGAAACTGCTGCAAGAGAGCCTGATTGCCAGACTTTGCTGGGGAAGCATTCCAACGTGCACTGAGGAGCCCCTCCCTGAGAGAACTCTCGGTTGCTTTTGCCTTGCATGCTCTTTGCTCCTGTGTGGTGTGGAAAACAGCAAACATAGCAGCGGAAGGCGGTGCTCTCTGTACGCCCTCTATCTCAAAGTGGTAAGTGGGCTTGGGAATAGGCATTCGCACTAGCCACGTGGGAAGCTGCAGAACAAGAAGCTTTGAAATAACAGCAGTTGGACGCAGGTCAGCTTTGGATTCAGCTTACGTGGGTGAAAGAATGCAGGGCAGAGCGTCCCATTCAAGGAATCACTGTCGTCGTTGCAGTGGATGCCGAAACTGAGCTTGCGATGTGCTTGCCGTGTCTGTCCTGTGCGCCTGCACTCTAGGCACCTGAGTGAAGACTGCTGTGTAGAGTTCTCCTCGGCCGAGCGCAGATGCTGGTCTGTGGGGCCATTAACGTGAGGCCTTTCTGAGGAAGCCTGGCTGTCAGGGAGATGCCCGCATACAACGAATTGAGCCTGCAACGTGCTTGCCGTGTCTGTCCTGTGTGCCTGCACGCTAGGCGTCTGAGTGAAGTCTCCTGTTTAGAGCTCTCCCTTGCTGAGCGGCGGCGGGTGCTCGCCTGTGTGGCCATTAACGTGAGGCCTTGCTGTGGACGCCTGGCTGTCGGGGGGAAAAAAGCCCGCATACAACGAATTTAGCTTGGACGTTTAGAAAGTCGCTTTCTTCCTGCTACTTCCCGGCTGCTGCAGAGAGGCCCAGGGTCGTCTCTGGGGCGGTACGTATGTCGGCCTCCCGTGCCACAGCCTGAGCATGGAAAGCGAAGTGCCCATTCGCTTCAGTCCCCGAGCATCACAGCAGCAAGAGGTGTGTGCAAGCCTCTCCAAAGCCTGGTGGCACAAGTGCCCTAAGCCCTCAGAGCTGCTGTCCTGCAGAGAGGGCTCTGAGGCTGTCTCAGTCCAAGTGACTTTTTTGCTTCCCAGACATGCATGTCCAGACTGACAGCTAAACACTGCTGTGGCGAGGTGAGCTTCTTACATATACTTGTCCTCCCAGACACAAGAACACTGTGAAGAGGTCTGCTGCCCAGCCTCAGGGGAAGAGGCAGAGAACGTTGCTTTCCGCACAGCACTGGAAGCAGGACGGATGGGCGTTCTGCTCAACAGGCGAAAAGCAGGGAGGAACAGCAGCGTCGGTCAAGTGAGCTCCCCCTTGTGGCTAGTGGAGCTTAATTCAAACCTGCGATGGAAATTGTGCTGGGGATGACTGAGCTCTAACTTCACGATCTGACACTTTCCGTCACTTTCTCCTCACTCACACACGGTGGTGGGATGGCCAAAAAAACGAAGGTGTGCAGGGTGTCCTCTCTGACACCCAGCTGAAGTCCAAGAGATACGTGTGCTGGGAATAGGACTTGCAACTAGTTTAAGGGAAGATGCCGTTGGGACTCCTTCAGCTGCTCATCCCCTCATCAGAACAAAGCGTTTCTCTGGGCCAGAGCTCTATCAGCCTGAGCCAACCACGTGCAGCACAGCTCTCTCCTCTTTGTGATCTTCAGGTCAGGGAGAAACCATCCTACGCCGTGACTCGAAAGCTAAATGCTTAAGGGCCGTCCTAAGACTTCTGCACTCAAGCACCCTGAAGATGGCCTTTCGTGCTTGGCTCTCTCCTCCACGGGCTCGGAATCATCCGGGAGGTCCTGGGTTCCTGAGGGCGCTGGGAGAGGACGCAAAAGGCCACCTCATCCCTTTAGTAGCAATGCCATGATGACGCCCCGGCTGTAAAGAGTCAGAAACTGCTGCAGGAGAGCCTGATTGCCAGACTTTGCTGGGGAAGCATTCCACCGTGCACTGAGGAGCCCCTCCCTGAGAGAACTCTCGGTTGCTTTTGTCTTGCATGCTCTTTGCTCCTGTGTGGTGTGGAAAACAGCAAACATAGCAGCGGAAGGCGGTGCTCTCTGTACGCCCTCTATCTCAAAGTGGTAAGTGGGCTTGGGAATAGGCATTCGCACTAGCCACGTGGGAAGTTGCAGAACAAGAAGCTTTGAAATAACAGCAGTTGGACGCAGGTCAGCTTTGGATTCAGCTTACGTGGGTGAAAGAATGCAGGGCAGAGCGTCCCATTCAAGGAATCACTGTCGTCGTTGCAGTGGATGCCGAAACTGAGCTTGCGATGTGCTTGCCGTGTCTGTCCTGTGCGCCTGCACGCTAGGCGTCTGAGTGAAGACTGCTGTGTAGAGTTCTCCTCGGCCGAGCGCAGATGCTGGTCTGTGTGGCCATTAACGTGAGGCCTTGCTGTGGACGCCTGGCTGTTGGGGGGAAAAAAGCCCGCATACAACGAATTTAGCTTGGACGTTTAGAAAGTCGCTTTCTTCCTGCTACTTCCCGGCTGCTGCAGAGAGGCCCAGGGTCGTCTCTGGGGCGGTACGTATGTCGGCCTCCCGTGCCACAGCCTGAGCATGGAAAGCGAAGTGCCCATTCGCTTCAGTCCCCGAGCATCATGGCAGCAAGAGGTGTGTGCAAGCCTCTCCAAAGCCTGGTGGCACAAGTGCCCTAAGCCCTCAGAGCTGCTGTCCTGCAGAGAGGGCTCTGAGGCTGTCTCAGTCCAAGTGACTTTTTTGCTTCCCAGACATGCATGTCCAGACTGACAGCTAAACACTGCTGTGGCGAGGTGAGCTTCTTACATATACTTCTCCTCCCAGACACAAGAACACTGTGAAGAGGTCTGCTGCCCAGCCTCAGGGGAAGAGGCAGAGAACGTTGCTTTCCGCACAGCACTGGAAGCAGGACGGATGGGCGTTCTGCTCAACAGGCGAAAAGCAGGTAGGAACAGTAGCGTCGGTCAAGTGAGCTCCCCCTTGTGGCTAGTGGAGCTTAATTCAAACCTGCGATGGAAATTGTGCTGGGGATGACTGAGCTCTAACTTCACGATCTGACACTTTCCGTCACTTTCTCCTCACTCACACACGGTGGTGGGATGGCCAAAAAAACGAAGGTGTGCAGGGTGTCCTCTCTGACACCCAGCTGAAGTCCAAGAGATACGTGTGCTGGGAATAGGACTTGCAACTAGTTTAAGGGAAGATGCCGTTGGGACTCCTTCAGCTGCTCATCCCCTCATCAGAACAAAGCGTTTCTCTGGGCCAGAGCTCTATCAGCCTGAACCAACCACGTGCAGCACAGCTCTCTCCTCTTTGTGATCTTCAGGTCAGGGAGAAACCATCCTACGCCGTGACTCGAAAGCTAAATGCTTAAGGGCCGTCCTAAGACTTCTGCATTCAAGCACCCTGAAGATGGCCTTTCGTGCTTGGCTCTCTCCTCCACGGGCTCGGAATCATCCGGGAGGTCCTGGGTTCCTGAGGGCGCTGGGAGAGGACGCAAAAGGCCACCTCATCCCTTTAGTAGCAATGCCATGATGACGCCCCGGCTGTAAAGAGTCAGAAACTGCTGCAGGAGAGCCTGATTGCCAGACTTTGCTGGGGAAGCATTCCACCGTGCACTGAGGAGCCCCTCCCTGAGAGAACTCTCGGTTGCTTTTGTCTTGCATGCTCTTTGCTCCTGTGTGGTGTGGAAAACAGCAAACATAGCAGCGGAAGGCGGTGCTCTCTGTACGCCCTCTATCTCAAAGTGGTAAGTGGGCTTGGGAATAGGCATTCGCACTAGCCACGTGGGAAGTTGCAGAACAAGAAGCTTTGAAATAACAGCAGTTGGACGCAGGTCAGCTTTGGATTCAGCTTACGTGGGTGAAAGAATGCAGGGCAGAGCGTCCCATTCAAGGAATCACTGTCGTCGTTGCAGTGGATGCCGAAACTGAGCTTGCGATGTGCTTGCCGTGTCTGTCCTGTGCGCCTGCACGCTAGGCGTCTGAGTGAAGACTGCTGTGCAGAGTTCTCCTCGGCCGAGCGCAGATGCTGGTCTGTGTGGCCATTAACGTGAGGCCTTGCTGTGGAAGCCTGGCTGTCGGGGGGAAAAAAGCCCGCATACAACGAATTTAGCTTGGACGTTTAGAAAGTCGCTTTCTTCCTGCTACTTCCCGGCTGCTGCAGAGAGGCCCAGGGTCGTCTCTGGGGCGGTACGTATGTCGGCCTCCCGTGCCACAGTCTGAGCATTGAAAGCGAAGTGCCCATTCGCTTCAGTCCCCGAGCATCATGGCAGCAAGAGGTGTGTGCAAGCCTCTCCAAAGCCTGGTGGCACAAGTGCCCTAAGCCCTCAGAGCTGCTGTCCTGCAGAGAGGGCTCTGAGGCTGTCTCAGTCCAAGTGACTTTTTTGCTTCCCAGACATGCATGTCCGGACTGACAGCTAAACACTGCTGTGGCGAGGTGAGCTTCTTACATATACTTGTCCTCCCAGACACAAGAACACTGTGAAGAGGTCTGCTGCCCAGCCTCAGGGGAAGAGGCAGAGAACGTTGCTTTCCGCACAGCACTGGAAGCAGGACGGATGGGCGTTCTGCTCAACAGGCGAAAAGCAGGGAGGAACAGCAGCGTCGGTCAAGTGAGCTCCCCCTTGTGGCTAGTGGAGCTTAATTCAAACCTGCGATGGAAATTGTGCTGGGGATGACTGAGCTCTAACTTCACGATCTGACACTTTCCGTCACTTTCTCCTCACTCACACACGGTGGTGGGATGGCCAAAAAAACGTAGGTGTGCAGGGTGTCCTCTCTGACACCCAGCTGAAGTCCAAGAGATACGTGTGCTGGGAATAGGACTTGCAACTAGTTTAAGGGAAGATGCCGTTGGGACTCCTTCAGCTGCTCATTCCCTCATCAGAACAAAGCGTTTCTCTGGGCCAGAGCTCTATCAGCCTGAACCAAGCACGGCCAGCACAGCTCTCTCCTCTTTGTGATCTTCAGGTCAGGGAGAAACCATCCTACGCCGTGACTCGAAAGCTAAATGCTTAAGGGCCGTCCTAAGACTTCTGCATTCAAGCACCCTGAAGATGGCCTTTCGTGCTTGGCTCTCTCCTCCACGGGCTCGGAATCATCCGGGAGGTCCTGGGTTCCTGAGGGCGCTGGGAGAGGACGCAAAAGGCCACCTCATCCCTTTAGTAGCAATGCCATGATGACGCCCCAGCTGTAAAGAGTCTGAAACTGCTGCAAGAGAGCCTGATTGCCAGACTTTGCTGGGGAAGCATTCCACCGTGCACTGAGGAGCCCCTCCCTGAGAGAACTCTCGGTTGCTTTTGCCTTGCATGCTCTTTGCTCCTGTGTGGTGTGGAAAACAGCAAACATAGCAGCGGAAGGCGGTGCTCTCTGTACGCCCTCTATCTCAAAGTGGTAAGTGGGCTTGGGAATAGGCATTCGCACTAGCCACGTGGGAAGCTGCAGAACAAGAAGCTTTGAAATAACAGCAGTTGGACGCAGGTCAGCTTTGGATTCAGCTTACGTGGGTGAAAGAATGCAGGGCAGAGCGTCCCATTCAAGGAATCACTGTCGTCGTTGCAGTGGATGCCGAAACTGAGCTTGCGATGTGCTTGCCGTGTCTGTCCTGTGTGCCTGCACTCTAGGCACCTGAGTGAAGACTGCTGTGTAGAGTTCTCCTCGGCCGAGCGCAGATGCTGGTCTGTGGGGCCATTAACGTGAGGCCTTTCTGAGGAAGCCTGGCTGTCAGGGAGATGCCCGCATACAACGAATTGAGCCTGCAACGTGCTTGCCGTGTCTGTCCTGTGTGCCTGCACGCTAGGCGTCTGAGTGAAGTCTCCTGTTTAGAGCTCTCCCTTGCTGAGCGGCGGCGGGTGCTCGCCTGTGTGGCCATTAACGTGAGGCCTTGCTGTGGACGCCTGGCTGTCGGGGGGAAAAAAGCCCGCATACAACGAATTTAGCTTGTACGTTTAGAAAGTCGCTTTCTTCCTGCTACTTCCCGGCTGCTGCAGAGAGGCCCAGGGTCGTCTCTGGGGCGGTACGTATGTCGGCCTCCCGTGCCACAGCCTGAGCATGGAAAGCGAAGTGCCCATTCGCTTCAGTCCCCGAGCATCATGGCAGCAAGAGGTGTGTGCAAGCCTCTCCAAAGCCTGGTGGCACAAGTGCCCTAAGCCCTCAGAGCTGCTGTCCTGCAGAGAGGGCTCTGAGGCTGTCTCAGTCCAAGTGACTTTTTTGCTTCCCAGACATGCATGTCCAGACTGACAGCTAAACACTGCTGTGGCGAGGTGAGCTTCTTACATATACTTGTCCTCCCAGACACAAGAACACTGTGAAGAGGTCTGCTGCCCAGCCTCAGGGGAAGAGGCAGAGAACGTTGCTTTCCGCACAGCACTGGAAGCAGGACGGATGGGCGTTCTGCTCAACAGGCGAAAAGCAGGGAGGAACAGCAGCGTCGGTCAAGTGAGCTCCCCCTTGTGGCTAGTGGAGCTTAATTCAAACCTGCGATGGAAATTGTGCTGGGGATGACTGAGCTCTAACTTCACGATCTGACACTTTCCGTCACTTTCTCCTCACTCACACACGGTGGTGGGATGGCCAAAAAAACGAAGGTGTGCAGGGTGTCCTCTCTGACACCCAGCTGAAGTCCAAGAGATACGTGTGCTGGGAATAGGACTTGCAACTAGTTTAAGGGAAGATGCCGTTGGGACTCCTTCAGCTGCTCATCCCCTCATCAGAACAAAGCGTTTCTCTGGGCCAGAGCTCTATCAGCCTGAACCAACCACGTGCAGCACAGCTCTCTCCTCTTTGTGATCTTCAGGTCAGGGAGAAACCATCCTACGCCGTGACTCGAAAGCTAAATGCTTAAGGGCCGTCCTAAGACTTCTGCACTCAAGCACCCTGAAGATGGCCTTTCGTGCTTGGCTCTCTCCTCCACGGGCTCGGAATCATCCGGGAGGTCCTGGGTTCCTGAGGGCGCTGGGAGAGGACGCCAAAGGCCACCTCATCCCTTTAGTAGCAATGCCATGATGACGCCCCGGCTGTAAAGAGTCAGAAACTGCTGCAGGAGAGCCTGATTGCCAGACTTTGCTGGGGAAGCATTCCACCGTGCACTGAGGAGCCCCTCCCTGAGAGAACTCTCGGTTGCTTTTGCCTTGCATGCTCTTTGCTCCTGTGTGGTGTGGAAAACAGCAAACATAGCAGCGGAAGGCGGTGCTCTCTGTACGCCCTCTATCTCAAAGTGGTAAGTGGGCTTGGGAATAGGCATTCGCACTAGCCACGTGGGAAGCTGCAGAACAAGAAGCTTTGAAATAACAGCAGTTGGACGCAGGTCAGCTTTGGATTCAGCTTACGTGGGTGAAAGAATGCAGGGCAGAGCGTCCCATTCAAGGAATCACTGTCGTCGTTGCAGTGGATGCCGAAACTGAGCTTGCGATGTGCTTGCCGTGTCTGTCCTGTGTGCCTGCACTCTAGGCACCTGAGTGAAGACTGCTGTGTAGAGTTCTCCTCGGCCGAGCGCAGATGCTGGTCTGTGGGGCCATTAACGTGAGGCCTTTCTGAGGAAGCCTGGCTGTCAGAGAGATGCCCGCATACAACGAATTGAGCCTGCAATGTGCTTGCCGTTTCTGTCCTGTGTGCCTGCACGCTAGGCATCTGAGTGAAGTCTCCTGTTTAGAGCTCTCCCTTGCTGAGCGGCGGTGGGTGCTCGCCTGTGTGGCCATTAACGTGAGGCCTTGCTGTGGACGCCTGGCTGTCGGGGGGAAAAAAGCCCGCATACAACGAATTTAGCTTGGACGTTTAGAAAGTCGCTTTCTTCCTGCTACTTCCCGGCTGCTGCAGAGAGGCCCAGGGTCGTCTCTGGGGCGGTACGTATGTCGGCCTCCCGTGCCACAGTCTGAGCATTGAAAGCGAAGTGCCCATTCGCTTCAGTCCCCGAGCATCATGGCAGCAAGAGGTGTGTGCAAGCCTCTCCAAAGCCTGGTGGCACAAGTGCCCTAAGCCCTCAGAGCTGCTGTCCTGCAGAGAGGGCTCTGAGGCTGTCTCAGTCCAAGTGACTTTTTTGCTTCCCAGACATGCATGTCCAGACTGACAGCTAAACACTGCTGTGGCGAGGTGAGCTTCTTACATATACTTGTCCTCCCAGACACAAGAACACTGTGAAGAGGTCTGCTGCCCAGCCTCAGGGGAAGAGGCAGAGAACGTTGCTTTCCGCACAGCACTGGAAGCAGGACGGATGGGCGTTCTGCTCAACAGGCGAAAAGCAGGGAGGAACAGCAGCGTCGGTCAAGTGAGCTCCCCCTTGTGGCTAGTGGAGCTTAATTCAAACCTGCGATGGAAATTGTGCTGGGGATGACTGAGCTCTAACTTCACGATCTGACACTTTCCGTCACTTTCTCCTCACTCACACACGGTGGTGGGATGGCCAAAAAAACGTGGGTGTGCAGGGTGTCCTCTCTGACACCCAGCTGAAGTCCAAGATATACGTGTGCTGGGAATAGGACTTGCAACTAGTTTAAGGGAAGATGCCGTTGGGACTCCTTCAGCTGCTCATCCCCTCATCAGAACAAAGCGTTTCTCTGGGCCAGAGCTCTATCAGCCTGAACCAACCACGTGCAGCACAGCTCTGTCCTCTTTGTGATCTTCAGGTCAGGGAGAAACCAACCTACGCCGTGACTCGAAAGCTAAATGCTTAAGGGCCGTCCTAAGACTTCTGCATTCAAGCACCCTGAAGATGGCCTTTCGTGCTTGGCTCTCTCCTCCACGGGCTCGGAATCATCCGGGAGGTCCTGGGTTCCTGAGGGCGCTGGGAGAGGACGCAAAAGGCCACCTCATCACTTTAGTAGCAATGCCATGATGACGCCCCAGCTGTAAAGAGTCAGAAACTGCTGCAAGAGAACCTGATTGCCAGACTTTGCTGGGGAAGCATTCCACCGTGCACTGAGGAGCCCCTCCCTGAGAGAACTCTCGGTTGCTTTTGCCTTGCATGCTCTTTGCTCCTGTGTGGTGTGGAAAACAGCAAACATAGCAGCGGAAGGCGGTGCTCTCTGTACGCCCTCTATCTCAAAGTGGTAAGTGGGCTTGGGAATAGGCATTCGCACTAGCCACGTGGGAAGCTGCAGAACAAGAAGCTTTGAAATAACAGCAGTTGGACGCAGGTCAGCTTTGGATTCAGCTTACGTGGGTGAAAGAATGCAGGGCAGAGCGTCCCATTCAAGGAATCACTGTCGTCGTTGCAGTGGATGCCGAAACTGAGCTTGCGATGTGCTTGCCGTGTCTGTCCTGTGCGCCTGCACTCTAGGCACCTGAGTGAAGACTGCTGTGTAGAGTTCTCCTCGGCCGAGCGCAGATGCTGGTCTGTGGTTCCATTAACGTGAGGCCTTTCAGAGGAAGCCTGGCTGTCAGGGAGATGCCCGCATACAACGAATTGAGCCTGCAACGTGCTTGCCGTGTCTGTCCTGTGTGCCTGCACGCTAGGCGTCTGAGTGAAGTCTCCTGTTTAGAGCTCTCTCTTGCTGAGCGGCGGCGGGTGCTCGCCTGTGTGGCCATTAACGTGAGGCCTTGCTGTGGACGCCTGGCTGTCGGGGGGAAAAAAGCCCACATACAACGAATTTAGCTTGGACGGTTAGAAAGTCGCTTTCTTCCTGCTACTTCCCGGCTGCTGCAGAGAGGCCCAGGGTCGTCTCTGGGGCGGTACGTATGTCGGCCTCCCGTGCCACAGCCTGAGCATGGAAAGCGAAGTGCCCATTCGCTTCAGTCCCCGAGCATCATGGCAGCAAGTGGTGTGTGCAAGCCTCTCCAAAGCCTGGTGGCACAAGTGCCCTAAGCCCTCAGAGCTGCTGTCCTGCAGAGAGGGCTCTGAGGCTGTCTCAGTCCAAGTGACTTTTTTGCTTCCCAGACATGCATGTCCAGACTGACAGCTAAACACTGCTGTGGCGAGGTGAGCTTCTTACATATACTTGTCCTCCCAGACACAAGAACACTGTGAAGAGGTCTGCTGCCCAGCCTCAGGGGAAGAGGCAGAGAACGTTGCTTTCCGCACAGAACTGGAAGCAGGACGGATGGGCGTTCTGCTCAACAGGCGAAAAGCAGGGAGGAACAGCAGCGTCGGTCAAGTGAGCTCCCCCTTGTGGCTAGTGGAGCTTAATTCAAACCTGCGATGGAAATTGTGCTGGGGATGACTGAGCTCTAACTTCACGATCTGACACTTTCCGTCACTTTCTCCTCACTCACACACGGTGGTGGGATGGCCAAAAAAACGAAGGTGTGCAGGGTGTCCTCTCTGACACCCAGCTGAAGTCCAAGAGATACGTGTGCTGGGAATAGGACTTGCAACTAGTTTAAGGGAAGATGCCGTTGGGACTCCTTCAGCTGCTCATCCCCTCATCAGAACAAAGCGTTTCTCTGGGCCAGAGCTCTATCAGCCTGAACCAACCACGTGCAGCACAGCTCTCTCCTCTTTGTGATCTTCAGGTCAGGGAGAAACCATCCTACGCCGTGACTCGAAAGCTAAATGCTTAAGGGCCGTCCTAAGACTTCTGCACTCAAGCACCCTGAAGATGGCCTTTCGTGCTTGGCTCTCTCCTCCACGGGCTCGGAATCATCCGGGAGGTCCTGGGTTCCTGAGGGCGCTGTGAGAGGACGCAAAAGGCCACCTCATCCCTTTAGTAGCAATGCCATGATGACGCCCCGGCTGTAAAGAGTCAGAAACTGCTGCAGGAGAGCCTGATTGCCAGACTTTGCTGGGGAAGCATTCCACCGTGCACTGAGGAGCCCCTCCCTGAGAGAACTCTCGGTTGCTTTTGCCTTGCATGCTCTTTGCTCCTGTGTGGTGTGGAAAACAGCAAACATAGCAGCGGAAGGCGGTGCTCTCTGTACGCCCTCTATCTCAAAGTGGTAAGTGGGCTTGGGAATAGGCATTCGCACTAGCCACGTGGGAAGTTGCAGAACAAGAAGCTTTGAAATAACAGCAGTTGGACGCAGGTCAGCTTTGGATTCAGCTTACGTGGGTGAAAGAATGCAGGGCAGAGCGTGCCATTCAAGGAATCACTGTCGTCGTTGCAGTGGATGCCGAAATTGAGCTTGCGATGTGCTTGCCGTGTCTGTCCTGTGCGCCTGCACGCTAGGCGTCTGAGTGAAGACTGCTGTGTAGAGTTCTCCTCGGCCGAGCGCAGATGCTGGTCTGTGTGGCCATTAACGTGAGGCCTTGCTGTGGAAGCCTGGCTGTCGGGGGGAAAAAAGCCCGCATACAACGAATTTAGCTTGGACGTTTAGAAAGTCGCTTTCTTCCTGCTACTTCCCGGCTGCTGCAGAGAGGCCCAGGGTCGTCTCTGGGGCGGTACGTATGTCGGCCTCCCGTGCCACAGTCTGAGCATTGAAAGCGAAGTGCCCATTCGCTTCAGTCCCCGAGCATCATGGCAGCAAGAGGTGTGTGCAAGCCTCTCCAAAGCCTGGTGGCACAAGTGCCCTAAGCCCTCAGAGCTGCTGTCCTGCAGAGAGGGCTCTGAGGCTGTCTCAGTCCAAGTGACTTTTTTGCTTCCCAGACATGCATGTCCAGACTGACAGCTAAACACTGCTGTGGCGAGGTGAGCTTCTTACATATACTTGTCCTCCCAGACACAAGAACACTGTGAAGAGGTCTGCTGCCCAGCCTCAGGGGAAGAGGCAGAGAACGTTGCTTTCCGCACAGCACTGGAAGCAGGACGGATGGGCGTTCTGCTCAACAGGCGAAAAGCAGGGAGGAACAGCAGCGTCGGTCAAGTGAGCTCCCCCTTGTGGCTAGTGGAGCTTAATTCAAACCTGCGATGGAAATTGTGCTGGGGATGACTGAGCTCTAACTTCACGATCTGACACTTTCCGTCACTTTCTCCTCACTCACACACGGTGGTGGGATGGCCAAAAAAACGTAGGTGTGCAGGGTGTCCTCTCTGACACCCAGCTGAAGTCCAAGAGATACGTGTGCTGGGAATAGGACTTGCAACTAGTTTAAGGGAAGATGCCGTTGGGACTCCTTCAGCTGCTCATCCCCTCATCAGAACAAAGCGTTTCTCTGGGCCAGAGCTCTATCAGCCTGAACCAACCACGTGCAGCACAGCTCTCTCCTCTTTGTGATCTTCAGGTCAGGGAGAAACCATCCTACGCCGTGACTCGAAAGCTAAATGCTTAAGGGCCGTCCTAAGACTTCTGCACTCAAGCACCCTGAAGATGGCCTTTCGTGCTTGGCTCTCTCCTCCACGGGCTCGGAATCATCCGGGAGGTCCTGGGTTCCTGAGGGCGCTGTGAGAGGACGCAAAAGGCCACCTCATCCCTTTAGTAGCAATGCCATGATGACGCCCCGGCTGTAAAGAGTCAGAAACTGCTGCAGGAGAGCCTGATTGCCAGACATTGCTGGGGAAGCATTCCACCGTGCACTGAGGAGCCCCTCCCTGAGAGAACTCTCGGTTGCTTTTGCCTTGCATGCTCTTTGCTCCTGTGTGGTGTGGAAAACAGCAAACATTGCAGCGGAAGGCGGTGCTCTCTGTACGCCCTCTATCTCAAAGTGGTAAGTGGGCTTGGGAATAGGCTTTCGCACTAGCCACGTGGGAAGCTGCAGAACAAGAAGCTTTGAAATAACAGCAGTTGGACGCAGGTCAGCTTTGGATTCAGCTTACGTGGGTGAAAGAATGCAGGGCAGAGTGTCCCATTCAAGGAATCACTGTCGTCGTTGCAGTGGATGCCGAAACTGAGCTTGCGATGTGCTTGCCGTGTCTGTCCTGTGTGCCTGCACTCTAGGCACCTGAGTGAAGACTGCTGTGTAGAGTTCTCCTCGGCCGAGCGCAGATGCTGGTCTGTGGGGCCATTAACGTGAGGCCTTTCTGAGGAAGCCTGGCTGTCAGGGAGATGCCCGCATACAACGAATTGAGCCTGCAACGTGCTTGCCGTTTCTGTCCTGTGTGCCTGCACGCTAGGCATCTGAGTGAAGTCTCCTGTTTAGAGCTCTCCCTTGCTGAGCGGCGGTGGGTGCTCGCCTGTGTGGCCATTAACGTGAGGCCTTGCTGTGGACGCCTGGCTGTCGGGGGGAAAAAAGCCCGCATACAACGAATTTAGCTTGGACGTTTAGAAAGTCGCTTTCTTCCTGCTACTTCCCGGCTGCTGCAGAGAGGCCCAGGGTCGTCTCTGGGGCGGTACGTATGTCGGCCTCCCGTGCCACAGCCTGAGCATGGAAAGCGAAGTGCCCATTCGCTTCAGTCCCCGAGCATCACGGCAGCAAGAGGTGTGTGCAAGCCTCTCCAAAGCCTGGTGGCACAAGTGCCCTAAGCCCTCAGAGCTGCTGTCCTGCAGAGAGGGCTCTGAGGCTGTCTCAGTCCAAGTGACTTTTTTGCTTCCCAGACATGCATGTCCAGACTGACAGCTAAACACTGCTGTGGCGAGGTGAGCTTCTTACATATACTTGTCCTCCCAGACACAAGAACACTGTGAAGAGGTCTGCTGCCCAGCCTCAGGGGAAGAGGCAGAGAACGTTGCTTTCCGCACAGCACTGGAAGCAGGACGGATGGGCGTTCTGCTCAACAGGCGAAAAGCAGGGAGGAACAGCAGCGTCGGTCAAGTGAGCTCCCCCTTGTGGCTAGTGGAGCTTAATTCAAACCTGCGATGGAAATTGTGCTGGGGATGACTGAGCTCTAACTTCACGATCTGACACTTTCCGTCACTTTCTCCTCACTCACACACGGTGGTGGGATGGCCAAAAAAACGTGGGTGTGCAGGGTGTCCTCTCTGACACCCAGCTGAAGTCCAAGAGATACGTGTGCTGGGAATAGGACTTGCAACTAGTTTAAGGGAAGATGCCGTTGGGACTCCTTCAGCTGCTCATCCCCTCATCAGAACAAAGCGTTTCTCTGGGCCAGAGCTCTATCAGCCTGAACCAACCACGTGCAGCACAGCTCTGTCCTCTTTGTGATCTTCAGGTCAGGGAGAAACCATCCTACGCCGTGACTCGAAAGCTAAATGCTTAAGGGCCGTCCTAAGACTTCTGCATTCAAGCACCCTGAAGATGGCCTTTCGTGCTTGGCTCTCTCCTCCACGGGCTCGGAATCATCCGGGAGGTCCTGGTTTCCTGAGGGCGCTGGGAGAGGACGCAAAAGGCCACCTCATCCCTTTAGTAGCAATGCCATGATGACGCCCCAGCTGTAAAGAGTCAGAAACTGCTGCAAGAGAACCTGATTGCCAGACTTTGCTGGGGAAGCATTCCACCGTGCACTGAGGAGCCCCTCCCTGAGAGAACTCTCGGTTGCTTTTGCCTTGCATGCTCTTTGCTCCTGTGTGGTGTGGAAAACAGCAAACATAGCAGCGGAAGGCGGTGCTCTCTGTACGCCCTCTATCTCAAAGTGGTAAGTGGGCTTGGGAATAGGCATTCGCACTAGCCACGTGGGAAGCTGCAGAACAAGAAGCTTTGAAATAACAGCAGTTGGACGCAGGTCAGCTTTGGATTCAGCTTACGTGGGTGAAAGAATGCAGGGCAGAGCGTCCCATTCAAGGAATCACTGTCGTCGTTGCAGTGGATGCCGAAACTGAGCTTGCGATGTGCTTGCCGTGTCTGTCCTGTGCGCCTGCACTCTAGGCACCTGAGTGAAGACTGCTGTGTAGAGTTCTCCTCGGCCGAGCGCAGATGCTGGTCTGTGGGGCCATTAACGTGAGGCCTTTCTGAGGAAGCCTGGCTGTCAGGGAGATGCCCGCATACAACGAATTGAGCCTGCAACGTGCTTGCCGTGTCTGTCCTGTGTGCCTGCACGCTAGGCGTCTGAGTGAAGTCTCCTGTTTAGAGCTCTCCCTTGCTGAGCGGCGGCGGGTGCTCGCCTGTGTGGCCATTAACGTGAGGCCTTGCTGTGGACGCCTGGCTGTCGGGGGGAAAAAAGCCCGCATACAACGAATTTAGCTTGGACGTTTAGAAAGTCGCTTTCTTCCTGCTACTTCCCGGCTGCTGCAGAGAGGCCCAGGGTCGTCTCTGGGGCGGTACGTATGTCGGCCTCCCGTGCCACAGCCTGAGCATGGAAAGCGAAGTGCCCATTCGCTTCAGTCCCCGAGCATCATGGCAGCAAGAGGTGTGTGCAAGCCTCTCCAAAGCCTGGTGGCACAAGTGCCCTAAGCCCTCAGAGCTGCTGTCCTGCAGAGAGGGCTCTGAGGCTGTCTCAGTCCAAGTGACTTTTTTGCTTCCCAGACATGCATGTCCAGACTGACAGCTAAACACTGCTGTGGCGAGGTGAGCTTCTTACATATACTTGTCCTCCCAGACACAAGAACACTGTGAAGAGGTCTGCTGCCCAGCCTCAGGGGAAGAGGCAGAGAACGTTGCTTTCCGCACAGCACTGGAAGCAGGACGGATGGGCGTTCTGCTCAACAGGCGAAAAGCAGGGAGGAACAGCAGCGTCGGTCAAGTGAGCTCCCCCTTGTGGCTAGTGGAGCTTAATTCAAACCTGCGATGGAAATTGTGCTGGGGATGACTGAGCTCTAACTTCACGATCTGACACTTTCCGTCACTTTCTCCTCACTCACACACGGTGGTGGGATGGCCAAAAAAACGTAGGTGTGCAGGGTGTCCTCTCTGACACCCAGCTGAAGTCCAAGAGATACGTGTGCTGGGAATAGGACTTGCAACTAGTTTAAGGGAAGATGCCGTTGGGACTCCTTCAGCTGCTCATCCCCTCATCAGAACAAAGCGTTTCTCTGGGCCAGAGCTCTATCAGCCTGAACCAACCACGTGCAGCACAGCTCTCTCCTCTTTGTGATCTTCAGGTCAGGGAGAAACCATCCTACGCCGTGACTCGAAAGCTAAATGCTTAAGGGCCGTCCTAAGACTTCTGCACTCAAGCACCCTGAAGATGGCCTTTCGTGCTTGGCTCTCTCCTCCACGGGCTCGGAATCATCCGGGAGGTCCTGGGTTCCTGAGGGCGCTGGGAGAGGACGCAAAAGGCCACCTCATCCCTTTAGTAGCAATGCCATGATGACGCCCCGGCTGTAAAGAGTCAGAAACTGCTGCAGGAGAGCCTGATTGCCAGACATTGCTGGGGAAGCATTCCACCGTGCACTGAGGAGCCCCTCCCTGAGAGAACTCTCGGTTGCTTTTGCCTTGCATGCTCTTTGCTCCTGTGTGGTGTGGAAAACAGCAAACATTGCAGCGGAAGGCAGTGCTCTCTGTACGCCCTCTATCTCAAAGTGGTAAGTGGGCTTGGGAATAGGCTTTCGCACTAGCCACGTGGGAAGCTGCAGAACAAGAAGCTTTGAAATAACAGCAGTTGGACGCAGGTCAGCTTTGGATTCAGCTTACGTGGGTGAAAGAATGCAGGGCAGAGTGTCCCATTCAAGGAATCACTGTCGTCGTTGCAGTGGATGCCGAAACTGAGCTTGCGATGTGCTTGCCGTGTCTGTCCTGTGTGCCTGCACTCTAGGCACCTGAGTGAAGACTGCTGTGTAGAGTTCTCCTCGGCCGAGCGCAGATGCTGGTCTGTGGGGCCATTAACGTGAGGCCTTTCTGAGGAAGCCTGGCTGTCAGGGAGATGCCCGCATACAACGAATTGAGCCTGCAACGTGCTTGCCGTTTCTGTCCTGTGTGCCTGCACGCTAGGCATCTGAGTGAAGTCTCCTGTTTAGAGCTCTCCCTTGCTGAGCGGCGGTGGGTGCTCGCCTGTGTGGCCATTAACGTGAGGCCTTGCTGTGGACGCCTGGCTGTCGGGGGGAAAAAAGCCCGCATACAACGAATTTAGCTTGGACGTTTAGAAAGTCGCTTTCTTCCTGCTACTTCCCGGCTGCTGCAGAGAGGCCCAGGGTCGTCTCTGGGGCGGTACGTATGTCGGCCTCCCGTGCCACAGCCTGAGCATGGAAAGCGAAGTGCCCATTCGCTTCAGTCCCCGAGCATCACGGCAGCAAGAGGTGTGTGCAAGCCTCTCCAAAGCCTGGTGGCACAAGTGCCCTAAGCCCTCAGAGCTGCTGTCCTGCAGAGAGGGCTCTGAGGCTGTCTCAGTCCAAGTGACTTTTTTGCTTCCCAGACATGCATGTCCAGACTGACAGCTAAACACTGCTGTGGCGAGGTGAGCTTCTTACATATACTTGTCCTCCCAGACACAAGAACACTGTGAAGAGGTCTGCTGCCCAGCCTCAGGGGAAGAGGCAGAGAACGTTGCTTTCCGCACAGCACTGGAAGCAGGACGGATGGGCGTTCTGCTCAACAGGCGAAAAGCAGGGAGGAACAGCAGCGTCGGTCAAGTGAGCTCCCCCTTGTGGCTAGTGGAGCTTAATTCAAACCTGCGATGGAAATTGTGCTGGGGATGACTGAGCTCTAACTTCACGATCTGACACTTTCCGTCACTTTCTCCTCACTCACACACGGTGGTGGGATGGCCAAAAAAACGTGGGTGTGCAGGGTGTCCTCTCTGACACCCAGCTGAAGTCCAAGAGATACGTGTGCTGGGAATAGGACTTGCAACTAGTTTAAGGGAAGATGCCGTTGGGACTCCTTCAGCTGCTCATCCCCTCATCAGAACAAAGCGTTTCTCTGGGCCAGAGCTCTATCAGCCTGAACCAACCACGTGCAGCACAGCTCTGTCCTCTTTGTGATCTTCAGGTCAGGGAGAAACCATCCTACGCCGTGACTCGAAAGCTAAATGCTTAAGGGCCGTCCTAAGACTTCTGCATTCAAGCACCCTGAAGATGGCCTTTCGTGCTTGGCTCTCTCCTCCACGGGCTCGGAATCATCCGGGAGGTCCTGGTTTCCTGAGGGCGCTGGGAGAGGACGCAAAAGGCCACCTCATCCCTTTAGTAGCAATGCCATGATGACGCCCCAGCTGTAAAGAGTCAGAAACTGCTGCAAGAGAACCTGATTGCCAGACTTTGCTGGGGAAGCATTCCACCGTGCACTGAGGAGCCCCTCCCTGAGAGAACTCTCGGTTGCTTTTGCCTTGCATGCTCTTTGCTCCTGTGTGGTGTGGAAAACAGCAAACATAGCAGCGGAAGGCGGTGCTCTCTGTACGCCCTCTATCTCAAAGTGGTAAGTGGGCTTGGGAATAGGCATTCGCACTAGCCACGTGGGAAGCTGCAGAACAAGAAGCTTTGAAATAACAGCAGTTGGACGCAGGTCAGCTTTGGATTCAGCTTACGTGGGTGAAAGAATGCAGGGCAGAGCGTCCCATTCAAGGAATCACTGTCGTCGTTGCAGTGGATGCCGAAACTGAGCTTGCGATGTGCTTGCCGTGTCTGTCCTGTGCGCCTGCACTCTAGGCACCTGAGTGAAGACTGCTGTGTAGAGTTCTCCTCGGCCGAGCGCAGATGCTGGTCTGTGGGGCCATTAACGTGAGGCCTTTCTGAGGAAGCCTGGCTGTCAGGGAGATGCCCGCATACAACGAATTGAGCCTGCAACGTGCTTGCCGTGTCTGTCCTGTGTGCCTGCACGCTAGGCGTCTGAGTGAAGTCTCCTGTTTAGAGCTCTCCCTTGCTGAGCGGCGGCGGGTGCTCGCCTGTGTGGCCATTAACGTGAGGCCTTGCTGTGGACGCCTGGCTGTCGGGGGGAAAAAAGCCCGCATACAACGAATTTAGCTTGGACGTTTAGAAAGTCGCTTTCTTCCTGCTACTTCCCGGCTGCTGCAGAGAGGCCCAGGGTCGTCTCTGGGGCGGTACGTATGTCGGCCTCCCGTGCCACAGCCTGAGCATGGAAAGCGAAGTGCCCATTCGCTTCAGTCCCCGAGCATCATGGCAGCAAGAGGTGTGTGCAAGCCTCTCCAAAGCCTGGTGGCACAAGTGCCCTAAGCCCTCAGAGCTGCTGTCCTGCAGAGAGGGCTCTGAGGCTGTCTCAGTCCAAGTGACTTTTTTGCTTCCCAGACATGCATGTCCAGACTGACAGCTAAACACTGCTGTGGCGAGGTGAGCTTCTTACATATACTTGTCCTCCCAGACACAAGAACACTGTGAAGAGGTCTGCTGCCCAGCCTCAGGGGAAGAGGCAGAGAACGTTGCTTTCCGCACAGCACTGGAAGCAGGACGGATGGGCGTTCTGCTCAACAGGCGAAAAGCAGGGAGGAACAGCAGCGTCGGTCAAGTGAGCTCCCCCTTGTGGCTAGTGGAGCTTAATTCAAACCTGCGATGGAAATTGTGCTGGGGATGACTGAGCTCTAACTTCACGATCTGACACTTTCCGTCACTTTCTCCTCACTCACACACGGTGGTGGGATGGCCAAAAAAACGTAGGTGTGCAGGGTGTCCTCTCTGACACCCAGCTGAAGTCCAAGAGATACGTGTGCTGGGAATAGGACTTGCAACTAGTTTAAGGGAAGATGCCGTTGGGACTCCTTCAGCTGCTCATCCCCTCATCAGAACAAAGCGTTTCTCTGGGCCAGAGCTCTATCAGCCTGAACCAACCACGTGCAGCACAGCTCTCTCCTCTTTGTGATCTTCAGGTCAGGGAGAAACCATCCTACGCCGTGACTCGAAAGCTAAATGCTTAAGGGCCGTCCTAAGACTTCTGCACTCAAGCACCCTGAAGATGGCCTTTCGTGCTTGGCTCTCTCCTCCACGGGCTCGGAATCATCCGGGAGGTCCTGGGTTCCTGAGGGCGCTGGGAGAGGACGCAAAAGGCCACCTCATCCCTTTAGTAGCAATGCCATGATGACGCCCCGGCTGTAAAGAGTCAGAAACTGCTGCAGGAGAGCCTGATTGCCAGACATTGCTGGGGAAGCATTCCACCGTGCACTGAGGAGCCCCTCCCTGAGAGAACTCTCGGTTGCTTTTGCCTTGCATGCTCTTTGCTCCTGTGTGGTGTGGAAAACAGCAAACATAGCAGCGGAAGGCGGTGCTCTCTGTACGCCCTCTATCTCAAAGTGGTAAGTGGGCTTGGGAATAGGCATTCGCACTAGCCACGTGGGAAGCTGCAGAACAAGAAGCTTTGAAATAACAGCAGTTGGACGCAGGTCAGCTTTGGATTCAGCTTACGTGGGTGAAAGAATGCAGGGCAGAGCGTCCCATTCAAGGAATCACTGTCGTCGTTGCAGTGGATGCCGAAACTGAGCTTGCGATGTGCTTGCCGTGTCTGTCCTGTGCGCCTGCACTCTAGGCACCTGAGTGAAGACTGCTGTGTAGAGTTCTCCTCGGCCGAGCGCAGATGCTGGTCTGTGGGGCCATTAACGTGAGGCCTTTCTGAGGAAGCCTGGCTGTCAGGGAGATGCCCGCATACAACGAATTGAGCCTGCAACGTGCTTGCCGTGTCTGTCCTGTGTGCCTGCACGCTAGGCGTCTGAGTGAAGTCTCCTGTTTAGAGCTCTCCCTTGCTGAGCGGCGGCGGGTGCTCGCCTGTGTGGCCATTAACGTGAGGCCTTGCTGTGGACGCCTGGCTGTCGGGGGGAAAAAAGCCCGCATACAACGAATTTAGCTTGGACGTTTAGAAAGTCGCTTTCTTCCTGCTACTTCCCGGCTGCTGCAGAGAGGCCCAGGGTCGTCTCTGGGGCGGTACGTATGTCGGCCTCCCGTGCCACAGTCTGAGCATTGAAAGCGAAGTGCCCATTCGCTTCAGTCCCCGAGCATCATGGCAGCAAGAGGTGTGTGCAAGCCTCTCCAAAGCCTGGTGGCACAAGTGCCCTAAGCCCTCAGAGCTGCTGTCCTGCAGAGAGGGCTCTGAGGCTGTCTCAGTCCAAGTGACTTTTTTGCTTCCCAGACATGCATGTCCAGACTGACAGCTAAACACTGCTGTGGCGAGGTGAGCTTCTTACATATGCTTGTCCTCCCAGACACAAGAACACTGTGAAGAGGTCTGCTGCCCAGCCTCAGGGGAAGAGGCAGAGAACGTTGCTTTCCGCACAGCACTGGAAGCAGGACGGATGGGCGTTCTGCTCAACAGGCGAAAAGCAGGGAGGAACAGCAGCGTCGGTCAAGTGAGCTCCCCCTTGTGGCTAGTGGAGCTTAATTCAAACCTGCGATGGAAATTGTGCTGGGGATGACTGAGCTCTAACTTCACGATCTGACACTTTCCGTCACTTTCTCCTCACTCACACACGGTGGTGGGATGGCCAAAAAAACGTAGGTGTGCAGGGTGTCCTCTCTGACACCCAGCTGAAGTCCAAGAGATACGTGTGCTGGGAATAGGACTTGCAACTAGTTTAAGGGAAGATGCCGTTGGGACTCCTTCAGCTGCTCATCCCCTCATCAGAACAAAGCGTTTCTCTGGGCCAGAGCTCTATCAGCCTGAACCAACCACGTGCAGCACAGCTCTCTCCTCTTTGTGATCTTCAGGTCAGGGAGAAACCATCCTACGCCGTGACTCGAAAGCTAAATGCTTAAGGGCCGTCCTAAGACTTCTGCACTCAAGCACCCTGAAGATGGCCTTTCGTGCTTGGCTCTCTCCTCCACGGGCTCGGAATCATCCGGGAGGTCCTGGGTTCCTGAGGGCGCTGTGAGAGGACGCAAAAGGCCACCTCATCCCTTTAGTAGCAATGCCATGATGACGCCCCGGCTGTAAAGAGTCAGAAACTGCTGCAGGAGAGCCTGATTGCCAGACATTGCTGGGGAAGCATTCCACCGTGCACTGAGGAGCCCCTCCCTGAGAGAACTCTCGGTTGCTTTTGCCTTGCATGCTCTTTGCTCCTGTGTGGTGTGGAAAACAGCAAACATTGCAGCGGAAGGCGGTGCTCTCTGTACGCCCTCTATCTCAAAGTGGTAAGTGGGCTTGGGAATAGGCTTTCGCACTAGCCACGTGGGAAGCTGCAGAACAAGAAGCTTTGAAATAACAGCAGTTGGACGCAGGTCAGCTTTGGATTCAGCTTACGTGGGTGAAAGAATGCAGGGCAGAGTGTCCCATTCAAGGAATCACTGTCGTCGTTGCAGTGGATGCCGAAACTGAGCTTGCGATGTGCTTGCCGTGTCTGTCCTGTGTGCCTGCACTCTAGGCACCTGAGTGAAGACTGCTGTGTAGAGTTCTCCTCGGCCGAGCGCAGATGCTGGTCTGTGGGGCCATTAACGTGAGGCCTTTCTGAGGAAGCCTGGCTGTCAGGGAGATGCCCGCATACAACGAATTGAGCCTGCAACGTGCTTGCCGTTTCTGTCCTGTGTGCCTGCACGCTAGGCATCTGAGTGAAGTCTCCTGTTTAGAGCTCTCCCTTGCTGAGCGGCGGTGGGTGCTCGCCTGTGTGGCCATTAACGTGAGGCCTTGCTGTGGACGCCTGGCTGTCGGGGGGAAAAAAGCCCGCATACAACGAATTTAGCTTGGACGTTTAGAAAGTCGCTTTCTTCCTGCTACTTCCCGGCTGCTGCAGAGAGGCCCAGGGTCGTCTCTGGGGCGGTACGTATGTCGGCCTCCCGTGCCACAGCCTGAGCATGGAAAGCGAAGTGCCCATTCGCTTCAGTCCCCGAGCATCACGGCAGCAAGAGGTGTGTGCAAGCCTCTCCAAAGCCTGGTGGCACAAGTGCCCTAAGCCCTCAGAGCTGCTGTCCTGCAGAGAGGGCTCTGAGGCTGTCTCAGTCCAAGTGACTTTTTTGCTTCCCAGACATGCATGTCCAGACTGACAGCTAAACACTGCTGTGGCGAGGTGAGCTTCTTACATATACTTGTCCTCCCAGACACAAGAACACTGTGAAGAGGTCTGCTGCCCAGCCTCAGGGGAAGAGGCAGAGAACGTTGCTTTCCGCACAGCACTGGAAGCAGGACGGATGGGCGTTCTGCTCAACAGGCGAAAAGCAGGGAGGAACAGCAGCGTCGGTCAAGTGAGCTCCCCCTTGTGGCTAGTGGAGCTTAATTCAAACCTGCGATGGAAATTGTGCTGGGGATGACTGAGCTCTAACTTCACGATCTGACACTTTCCGTCACTTTCTCCTCACTCACACACGGTGGTGGGATGGCCAAAAAAACGTGGGTGTGCAGGGTGTCCTCTCTGACACCCAGCTGAAGTCCAAGAGATACGTGTGCTGGGAATAGGACTTGCAACTAGTTTAAGGGAAGATGCCGTTGGGACTCCTTCAGCTGCTCATCCCCTCATCAGAACAAAGCGTTTCTCTGGGCCAGAGCTCTATCAGCCTGAACCAACCACGTGCAGCACAGCTCTGTCCTCTTTGTGATCTTCAGGTCAGGGAGAAACCATCCTACGCCGTGACTCGAAAGCTAAATGCTTAAGGGCCGTCCTAAGACTTCTGCATTCAAGCACCCTGAAGATGGCCTTTCGTGCTTGGCTCTCTCCTCCACGGGCTCGGAATCATCCGGGAGGTCCTGGTTTCCTGAGGGCGCTGGGAGAGGACGCAAAAGGCCACCTCATCCCTTTAGTAGCAATGCCATGATGACGCCCCAGCTGTAAAGAGTCAGAAACTGCTGCAAGAGAACCTGATTGCCAGACTTTGCTGGGGAAGCATTCCACCGTGCACTGAGGAGCCCCTCCCTGAGAGAACTCTCGGTTGCTTTTGCCTTGCATGCTCTTTGCTCCTGTGTGGTGTGGAAAACAGCAAACATAGCAGCGGAAGGCGGTGCTCTCTGTACGCCCTCTATCTCAAAGTGGTAAGTGGGCTTGGGAATAGGCATTCGCACTAGCCACGTGGGAAGCTGCAGAACAAGAAGCTTTGAAATAACAGCAGTTGGACGCAGGTCAGCTTTGGATTCAGCTTACGTGGGTGAAAGAATGCAGGGCAGAGCGTCCCATTCAAGGAATCACTGTCGTCGTTGCAGTGGATGCCGAAACTGAGCTTGCGATGTGCTTGCCGTGTCTGTCCTGTGCGCCTGCACTCTAGGCACCTGAGTGAAGACTGCTGTGTAGAGTTCTCCTCGGCCGAGCGCAGATGCTGGTCTGTGGGGCCATTAACGTGAGGCCTTTCTGAGGAAGCCTGGCTGTCAGGGAGATGCCCGCATACAACGAATTGAGCCTGCAACGTGCTTGCCGTGTCTGTCCTGTGTGCCTGCACGCTAGGCGTCTGAGTGAAGTCTCCTGTTTAGAGCTCTCCCTTGCTGAGCGGCGGCGGGTGCTCGCCTGTGTGGCCATTAACGTGAGGCCTTGCTGTGGACGCCTGGCTGTCGGGGGGAAAAAAGCCCGCATACAACGAATTTAGCTTGGACGTTTAGAAAGTCGCTTTCTTCCTGCTACTTCCCGGCTGCTGCAGAGAGGCCCAGGGTCGTCTCTGGGGCGGTACGTATGTCGGCCTCCCGTGCCACAGCCTGAGCATGGAAAGCGAAGTGCCCATTCGCTTCAGTCCCCGAGCATCATGGCAGCAAGAGGTGTGTGCAAGCCTCTCCAAAGCCTGGTGGCACAAGTGCCCTAAGCCCTCAGAGCTGCTGTCCTGCAGAGAGGGCTCTGAGGCTGTCTCAGTCCAAGTGACTTTTTTGCTTCCCAGACATGCATGTCCAGACTGACAGCTAAACACTGCTGTGGCGAGGTGAGCTTCTTACATATACTTGTCCTCCCAGACACAAGAACACTGTGAAGAGGTCTGCTGCCCAGCCTCAGGGGAAGAGGCAGAGAACGTTGCTTTCCGCACAGCACTGGAAGCAGGACGGATGGGCGTTCTGCTCAACAGGCGAAAAGCAGGGAGGAACAGCAGCGTCGGTCAAGTGAGCTCCCCCTTGTGGCTAGTGGAGCTTAATTCAAACCTGCGATGGAAATTGTGCTGGGGATGACTGAGCTCTAACTTCACGATCTGACACTTTCCGTCACTTTCTCCTCACTCACACACGGTGGTGGGATGGCCAAAAAAACGTAGGTGTGCAGGGTGTCCTCTCTGACACCCAGCTGAAGTCCAAGAGATACGTGTGCTGGGAATAGGACTTGCAACTAGTTTAAGGGAAGATGCCGTTGGGACTCCTTCAGCTGCTCATCCCCTCATCAGAACAAAGCGTTTCTCTGGGCCAGAGCTCTATCAGCCTGAACCAACCACGTGCAGCACAGCTCTCTCCTCTTTGTGATCTTCAGGTCAGGGAGAAACCATCCTACGCCGTGACTCGAAAGCTAAATGCTTAAGGGCCGTCCTAAGACTTCTGCACTCAAGCACCCTGAAGATGGCCTTTCGTGCTTGGCTCTCTCCTCCACGGGCTCGGAATCATCCGGGAGGTCCTGGGTTCCTGAGGGCGCTGGGAGAGGACGCAAAAGGCCACCTCATCCCTTTAGTAGCAATGCCATGATGACGCCCCGGCTGTAAAGAGTCAGAAACTGCTGCAGGAGAGCCTGATTGCCAGACATTGCTGGGGAAGCATTCCACCGTGCACTGAGGAGCCCCTCCCTGAGAGAACTCTCGGTTGCTTTTGCCTTGCATGCTCTTTGCTCCTGTGTGGTGTGGAAAACAGCAAACATTGCAGCGGAAGGCGGTGCTCTCTGTACGCCCTCTATCTCAAAGTGGTAAGTGGGCTTGGGAATAGGCATTCGCACTAGCCACGTGGGAAGCTGCAGAACAAGAAGCTTTGAAATAACAGCAGTTGGACGCAGGTCAGCTTTGGATTCAGCTTACGTGGGTGAAAGAATGCAGGGCAGAGCGTCCCATTCAAGGAATCACTGTCGTCGTTGCAGTGGATGCCGAAACTGAGCTTGCGATGTGCTTGCCGTGTCTGTCCTGTGTGCCTGCACTCTAGGCACCTGAGTGAAGACTGCTGTGTAGAGTTCTCCTCGGCCGAGCGCAGATGCTGGTCTGTGGGGCCATTAACGTGAGGCCTTTCTGAGGAAGCCTGGCTGTCAGGGAGATGCCCGCATACAACGAATTGAGCCTGCAACGTGCTTGCCGTGTCTGTCCTGTGTGCCTGCACGCTAGGCGTCTGAGTGAAGTCTCCTGTTTAGAGCTCTCCCTTGCTGAGCGGCGGCGGGTGCTCGCCTGTGTGGCCATTAACGTGAGGCCTTGCTGTGGACGCCTGGCTGTCGGGGGGAAAAAAGCCCGCATACAACGAATTTAGCTTGGACGTTTAGAAAGTCGCTTTCTTCCTGCTACTTCCCGGCTGCTGCAGAGAGGCCCAGGGTCGTCTCTGGGGCGGTACGTATGTCGGCCTCCCGTGCCACAGTCTGAGCATTGAAAGCGAAGTGCCCATTCGCTTCAGTCCCCGAGCATCATGGCAGCAAGAGGTGTGTGCAAGCCTCTCCAAAGCCTGGTGGCACAAGTGCCCTAAGCCCTCAGAGCTGCTGTCCTGCAGAGAGGGCTCTGAGGCTGTCTCAGTCCAAGTGACTTTTTTGCTTCCCAGACATGCATGTCCAGACTGACAGCTAAACACTGCTGTGGCGAGGTGAGCTTCTTACATATACTTGTCCTCCCAGACACAAGAACACTGTGAAGAGGTCTGCTGCCCAGCCTCAGGGGAAGAGGCAGAGAACGTTGCTTTCCGCACAGCACTGGAAGCAGGACGGATGGGCGTTCTGCTCAACAGGCGAAAAGCAGGGAGGAACAGCAGCGTCGGTCAAGTGAGCTCCCCCTTGTGGCTAGTGGAGCTTAATTCAAACCTGCGATGGAAATTGTGCTGGGGATGACTGAGCTCTAACTTCACGATCTGACACTTTCCGTCACTTTCTCCTCACTCACACACGGTGGTGGGATGGCCAAAAAAACGAAGGTGTGCAGGGTGTCCTCTCTGACACCCAGCTGAAGTCCAAGAGATACGTGTGCTGGGAATAGGACTTGCAACTAGTTTAAGGGAAGATGCCGTTGGGACTCCTTCAGCTGCTCATCCCCTCATCAGAACAAAGCGTTTCTCTGGGCCAGAGCTCTATCAACCTGAACCAACCACGTGCAGCATAGCTCTCTCCTCTTTGTGATCTTCAGGTCAGGGAGAAACCATCCTACGCCGTGACTCGAAAGCTAAATGCTTAAGGGCCGTCCTAAGACTTCTGCACTCAAGCACCCTGAAGATGGCCTTTCGTGCTTGGCTCTCTCCTCCACGGGCTCGGAATCATCCGGGAGGTCCTGGGTTCCTGAGGGCGCTGGGAGAGGACGCAAAAGGCCACCTCATCCCTTTAGTAGCAATGCCATGATGACGCCCCGGCTGTAAAGAGTCAGAAACTGCTGCAGGAGAGCCTGATTGCCAGACTTTGCTGGGGAAGCATTCCACCGTGCACTGAGGAGCCCCTCCCTGAGAGAACTCTCGGTTGCTTTTGCCTTGCATGCTCTTTGCTCCTGTGTGGTGTGGAAAACAGCAAACATAGCAGCGGAAGGCGGTGCTCTCTGTACGCCCTCTATCTCAAAGTGGTAAGTGGGCTTGGGAATAGGCATTCGCACTAGCCACGTGGGAAGCTGCAGAACAAGAAGCTTTGAAATAACAGCAGTTGGACGCAGGTCAGCTTTGGATTCAGCTTACGTGGGTGAAAGAATGCAGGGCAGAGCGTCCCATTCAAGGAATCACTGTCGTCGTTGCAGTGGATGCCGAAACTGAGCTTGCGATGTGCTTGCCGTGTCTGTCCTGTGCGCCTGCACGCTAGGCGTCTGAGTGAAGACTGCTGTGTAGAGTTCTCCTCGGCCGAGCGCAGATGCTGGTCTGTGTGGCCATTAACGTGAGGCCTTGCTGTGGAAGCCTGGCTGTCGGGGGGAAAAAAGCCCACATACAACGAATTTAGCTTGGACGTTTAGAAAGTCGCTTTCTTCCTGCTACTTCCCGGCTGCTGCAGAGAGGCCCAGGGTCGTCTCTGGGGCGGTACGTATGTCGGCCTCCCGTGCCACAGCCTGAGCATGGAAAGCGAAGTGCCCATTCGCTTCAGTCCCCGAGCATCATGGCAGCAAGAGGTGTGTGCAAGCCTCTCCAAAGCCTGGTGGCACAAGTGCCCTAAGCCCTCAGAGCTGCTGTCCTGCAGAGAGGGCTCTGAGGCTGTCTCAGTCCAAGTGACTTTTTTGCTTCCCAGACATGCATGTCCAGACTGACAGCTAAACACTGCTGTGGCGAGGTGAGCTTCTTACATATACTTGTCCTCCCAGACACAAGAACACTGTGAAGAGGTCTGCTGCCCAGCCTCAGGGGAAGAGGCAGAGAACGTTGCTTTCCGCACAGCACTGGAAGCAGGACGGATGGGCGTTCTGCTCAACAGGCGAAAAGCAGGGAGGAACAGCAGCGTCGGTCAAGTGAGCTCCCCCTTGTGGCTAGTGGAGCTTAATTCAAACCTGCGATGGAAATTGTGCTGGGAATGACTGAGCTCTAACTTCACGATCTGACACTTTCCGTCACTTTCTCCTCACTCACACACGGTGGTGGGATGGCCAAAAAAACGTAGGTGTGCAGGGTGTCCTCTCTGACACCCAGCTGAAGTCCAAGAGATACGTGTGCTGGGAATAGGACTTGCAACTAGTTTAAGGGAAGATGCCGTTGGGACTCCTTCAGCTGCTCATCCCCTCATCAGAACAAAGCGTTTCTCTGGGCCAGAGCTCTATCAGCCTGAACCAACCACGTGCAGCACAGCTCTCTCCTCTTTGTGATCTTCAGGTCAGGGAGAAACCATCCTACGCCGTGACTCGAAAGCTAAATGCTTAAGGGCCGTCCTAAGACTTCTGCACTCAAGCACCCTGAAGATGGCCTTTCGTGCTTGGCTCTCTCCTCCACGGGCTCGGAATCATCCGGGAGGTCCTGGGTTCCTGAGGGCGCTGGGAGAGGACGCAAAAGGCCACCTCATCCCTTTAGTAGCAATGCCATGATGACGCCCCGGCTGTAAAGAGTCAGAAACTGCTGCAGGAGAGCCTGATTGCCAGACATTGCTGGGGAAGCATTCCACCGTGCACTGAGGAGCCCCTCCCTGAGAGAACTCTCGGTTGCTTTTGCCTTGCATGCTCTTTGCTCCTGTGTGGTGTGGAAAACAGCAAACATTGCAGCGGAAGGCGGTGCTCTCTGTACGCCCTCTATCTCAAAGTGGTAAGTGGGCTTGGGAATAGGCATTCGCACTAGCCACGTGGGAAGCTGCAGAACAAGAAGCTTTGAAATAACAGCAGTTGGACGCAGGTCAGCTTTGGATTCAGCTTACGTGGGTGAAAGAATGCAGGGCAGAGCGTCCCATTCAAGGAATCACTGTCGTCGTTGCAGTGGATGCCGAAACTGAGCTTGCGATGTGCTTGCCGTGTCTGTCCTGTGTGCCTGCACTCTAGGCACCTGAGTGAAGACTGCTGTGTAGAGTTCTCCTCGGCCGAGCGCAGATGCTGGTCTGTGGGGCCATTAACGTGAGGCCTTTCTGAGGAAGCCTGGCTGTCAGGGAGATGCCCGCATACAACGAATTGAGCCTGCAACGTGCTTGCCGTTTCTGTCCTGTGTGCCTGCACGCTAGGCATCTGAGTGAAGTCTCCTGTTTAGAGCTCTCCCTTGCTGAGCGGCGGTGGGTGCTCGCCTGTGTGGCCATTAACGTGAGGCCTTGCTGTGGACGCCTGGCTGTCGGGGGGAAAAAAGCCCGCATACAACGAATTTAGCTTGGACGTTTAGAAAGTCGCTTTCTTCCTGCTACTTCCCGGCTGCTGCAGAGAGGCCCAGGGTCGTCTCTGGGGCGGTACGTATGTCGGCCTCCCGTGCCACAGTCTGAGCACTGAAAGCGAAGTGCCCATTCGCTTCAGTCCCCGAGCATCATGGCAGCAAGAGGTGTGTGCAAGCCTCTCCAAAGCCTGGTGGCACAAGTGCCCTAAGCCCTCAGAGCTGCTGTCCTGCAGAGAGGGCTCTGAGGCTGTCTCAGTCCAAGTGACTTTTTTGCTTCCCAGACATGCATGTCCAGACTGACAGCTAAACACTGCTGTGGCGAGGTGAGCTTCTTACATATACTTGTCCTCCCAGACACAAGAACACTGTGAAGAGGTCTGCTGCCCAGCCTCAGGGGAAGAGGCAGAGAACGTTGCTTTCCGCACAGCACTGGAAGCAGGACGGATGGGCGTTCTGCTCAACAGGCGAAAAGCAGGGAGGAACAGCAGCGTCGGTCAAGTGAGCTCCCCCTTGTGGCTAGTGGAGCTTAATTCAAACCTGCGATGGAAATTGTGCTGGGGATGACTGAGCTCTAACTTCACGATCTGACACTTTCCGTCACTTTCTCCTCACTCACACACGGTGGTGGGATGGCCAAAAAAACGTGGGTGTGCAGGGTGTCCTCTCTGACACCCAGCTGAAGTCCAAGAGATACGTGTGCTGGGAATAGGACTTGCAACTAGTTTAAAGGAAGATGCCGTTGGGACTCCTTCAGCTGCTCATTCCCTCATCAGAACAAAGCGTTTCTCTGGGCCAGAGCTCTATCAGCCTGAACCAAGCACGGCCAACACAGCTCTCTCCTCTTTGTGATCTTCAGGTCAGGGAGAAACCATCCTACGCCGTGACTCGAAAGCTAAATGCTTAAGGGCCGTCCTAAGACTTCTGCATTCAAGCACCCTGAAGATGGCCTTTCGTGCTTGGCTCTCTCCTCCACGGCTCGGAATCATCCGGGAGGTCCTGGGTTCCTGAGGGCGCTGGGAGAGGACGCAAAAGGCCACCTCATCCCTTTAGTAGCAATGCCATGATGACGCCCCGGCTGTAAAGAGTCAGAAACTGCTGCAGGAGAGCCTGATTGCCAGACTTTGCTGGGGAAGCATTCCACCGTGCACTGAGGAGCCCCTCCCTGAGAGAACTCTCGGTTGCTTTTGCCTTGCATGCTCTTTGCTCCTGTGTGGTGTGGAAAACAGCAAACATAGCAGCGGAAGGCGGTGCTCTCTGTACGCCCTCTATCTCAAAGTGGTAAGTGGGCTTGGGAATAGGCATTCGCACTAGCCACGTGGGAAGCTGCAGAACAAGAAGCTTTGAAATAACAGCAGTTGGACGCAGGTCAGCTTTGGATTCAGCTTACGTGGGTGAAAGAATGCAGGGCAGAGCGTCCCATTCAAGGAATCACTGTCGTCGTTGCAGTGGATGCCGAAACTGAGCTTGCGATGTGCTTGCCGTGTCTGTCCTGTGCGCCTGCACTCTAGGCACCTGAGTGAAGACTGCTGTGTAGAGTTCTCCTCGGCCGAGCGCAGATGCTGGTCTGTGGGGCCATTAACGTGAGGCCTTTCTGAGGAAGCCTGGCTGTCAGGGAGATGCCCGCATACAACGAATTGAGCCTGCAACGTGCTTGCCGTGTCTGTCCTGTGTGCCTGCACGCTAGGCGTCTGAGTGAAGTCTCCTGTTTAGAGCTCTCCCTTGCTGAGCGGCGGCGGGTGCTCGCCTGTGTGGCCATTAACGTGAGGCCTTGCTGTGGACGCCTGGCTGTCGGGGGGAAAAAAGCCCACATACAACGAATTTAGCTTGGACGGTTAGAAAGTCGCTTTCTTCCTGCTACTTCCCGGCTGCTGCAGAGAGGCCCAGGGTCGTCTCTGGGGCGGTACGTATGTCGGCCTCCCGTGCCACAGCCTGAGCATGGAAAGCGAAGTGCCCATTCGCTTCAGTCCCCGAGCATCATGGCAGCAAGAGGTGTGTGCAAGCCTCTCCAAAGCCTGGTGGCACAAGTGCCCTAAGCCCTCAGAGCTGCTGTCCTCCAGAGAGGGCTCTGAGGCTGTCTCAGTCCAAGTGACTTTTTTGCTTCCCAGACATGCATGTCCAGACTGACAGCTAAACACTGCTGTGGCGAGGTGAGCTTCTTACATATACTTGTCCTCCCAGACACAAGAACACTGTGAAGAGGTCTGCTGCCCAGCCTCAGGGGAAGAGGCAGAGAACGTTGCTTTCCGCACAGCACTGGAAGCAGGACGGATGGGCGTTCTGCTCAACAGGCGAAAAGCAGGGAGGAACAGCAGCGTCGGTCAAGTGAGCTCCCCCTTGTGGCTAGTGGAGCTTAATTCAAACCTGCGATGGAAATTGTGCTGGGGATGACTGAGCTCTAACTTCACGATCTGACACTTTCCGTCACTTTCTCCTCACTCACACACGGTGGTGGGATGGCCAAAAAAACGAAGGTGTGCAGGGTGTCCTCTCTGACACCCAGCTGAAGTCCAAGAGATACGTGTGCTGGGAATAGGACTTGCAACTAGTTTAAGGGAAGATGCCGTTGGGACTCCTTCAGCTGCTCATCCCCTCATCAGAACAAAGCGTTTCTCTGGGCCAGAGCTCTATCAACCTGAACCAACCACGTGCAGCATAGCTCTCTCCTCTTTGTGATCTTCAGGTCAGGGAGAAACCATCCTACGCCGTGACTCGAAAGCTAAATGCTTAAGGGCCGTCCTAAGACTTCTGCTCTCAAGCACCCTGAAGATGGCCTTTCGTGCTTGGCTCTCTCCTCCACGGGCTCGGAATCATCCGGGAGGTCCTGGGTTCCTGAGGGCGCTGGGAGAGGACGCAAAAGGCCACCTCATCCCTTTAGTAGCAATGCCATGATGACGCCCCGGCTGTAAAGAGTCAGAAACTGCTGCAGGAGAGCCTGATTGCCAGACTTTGCTGGGGAAGCATTCCACCGTGCACTGAGGAGCCCCTCCCTGAGAGAACTCTCGGTTGCTTTTGCCTTGCATGCTCTTTGCTCCTGTGTGGTGTGGAAAACAGCAAACATAGCAGCGGAAGGCGGTGCTCTCTGTACGCCCTCTATCTCAAAGTGGTAAGTGGGCTTGGGAATAGGCATTCGCACTAGCCACGTGGGAAGCTGCAGAAGAAGAAGCTTTGAAATAACAGCAGTTGGACGCAGGTCAGCTTTGGATTCAGCTTACGTGGGTGAAAGAATGCAGGGCAGAGCGTCCCATTCAAGGAATCACTGTCGTCGTTGCAGTGGATGCCGAAACTGAGCTTGCGATGTGCTTGCCGTGTCTGTCCTGTGCGCCTGCACGCTAGGCGTCTGAGTGAAGACTGCTGTGTAGAGTTCTCCTCGGCCGAGCGCAGATGCTGGTCTGTGTGGCCATTAACGTGAGGCCTTGCTGTGGAAGCCTGGCTGTCGGGGGGAAAAAAGCCCACATACAACGAATTTAGCTTGGACGTTTAGAAAGTCGCTTTCTTCCTGCTACTTCCCGGCTGCTGCAGAGAGGCCCAGGGTCGTCTCTGGGGCGGTACGTATGTCGGCCTCCCGTGCCACAGCCTGAGCATGGAAAGCGAAGTGCCCATTCGCTTCAGTCCCCGAGCATCATGGCAGCAAGAGGTGTGTGCAAGCCTCTCCAAAGCCTGGTGGCACAAGTGCCCTAAGCCCTCAGAGCTGCTGTCCTGCAGAGAGGGCTCTGAGGCTGTCTCAGTCCAAGTGACTTTTTTGCTTCCCAGACATGCATGTCCAGACTGACAGCTAAACACTGCTGTGGCGAGGTGAGCTTCTTACATATACTTGTCCTCCCAGACACAAGAACACTGTGAAGAGGTCTGCTGCCCAGCCTCAGGGGAAGAGGCAGAGAACGTTGCTTTCCGCACAGCACTGGAAGCAGGACGGATGGGCGTTCTGCTCAACAGGCGAAAAGCAGGGAGGAACAGCAGCGTCGGTCAAGTGAGCTCCCCCTTGTGGCTAGTGGAGCTTAATTCAAACCTGCGATGGAAATTGTGCTGGGGATGACTGAGCTCTAACTTCACGATCTGACACTTTCCGTCACTTTCTCCTCACTCACACACGGTGGTGGGATGGCCAAAAAAACGTAGGTGTGCAGGGTGTCCTCTCTGACACCCAGCTGAAGTCCAAGAGATACGTGTGCTGGGAATAGGACTTGCAACTAGTTTAAGGGAAGATGCCGTTGGGACTCCTTCAGCTGCTCATCCCCTCATCAGAACAAAGCGTTTCTCTGGGCCAGAGCTCTATCAGCCTGAACCAACCACGTGCAGCACAGCTCTCTCCTCTTTGTGATCTTCAGGTCAGGGAGAAACCATCCTACGCCGTGACTCGAAAGCTAAATGCTTAAGGGCCGTCCTAAGACTTCTGCACTCAAGCACCCTGAAGATGGCCTTTCGTGCTTGGCTCTCTCCTCCACGGGCTCGGAATCATCCGGGAGGTCCTGGGTTCCTGAGGGCGCTGGGAGAGGACGCAAAAGGCCACCTCATCCCTTTAGTAGCAATGCCATGATGACGCCCCGGCTGTAAAGAGTCAGAAACTGCTGCAGGAGAGCCTGATTGCCAGACATTGCTGGGGAAGCATTCCACCGTGCACTGAGGAGCCCCTCCCTGAGAGAACTCTCGGTTGCTTTTGCCTTGCATGCTCTTTGCTCCTGTGTGGTGTGGAAAACAGCAAACATTGCAGCGGAAGGCGGTGCTCTCTGTACGCCCTCTATCTCAAAGTGGTAAGTGGGCTTGGGAATAGGCATTCGCACTAGCCACGTGGGAAGCTGCAGAACAAGAAGCTTTGAAATAACAGCAGTTGGACGCAGGTCAGCTTTGGATTCAGCTTACGTGGGTGAAAGAATGCAGGGCAGAGCGTCCCATTCAAGGAATCACTGTCGTCGTTGCAGTGGATGCCGAAACTGAGCTTGCGATGTGCTTGCCGTGTCTGTCCTGTGTGCCTGCACTCTAGGCACCTGAGTGAAGACTGCTGTGTAGAGTTCTCCTCGGCCGAGCGCAGATGCTGGTCTGTGGGGCCATTAACGTGAGGCCTTTCTGAGGAAGCCTGGCTGTCAGGGAGATGCCCGCATACAACGAATTGAGCCTGCAACGTGCTTGCCGTGTCTGTCCTGTGTGCCTGCACGCTAGGCGTCTGAGTGAAGTCTCCTGTTTAGAGCTCTCCCTTGCTGAGCGGCGGCGGGTGCTCGCCTGTGTGGCCATTAACGTGAGGCCTTGCTGTGGACGCCTGGCTGTCGGGGGGAAAAAAGCCCGCATACAACGAATTTAGCTTGGACGTTTAGAAAGTCGCTTTCTTCCTGCTACTTCCCGGCTGCTGCAGAGAGGCCCAGGGTCGTCTCTGGGGCGGTACGTATGTCGGCCTCCCGTGCCACAGTCTGAGCATTGAAAGCGAAGTGCCCATTCGCTTCAGTCCCCGAGCATCATGGCAGCAAGAGGTGTGTGCAAGCCTCTCCAAAGCCTGGTGGCACAAGTGCCCTAAGCCCTCAGAGCTGCTGTCCTGCAGAGAGGGCTCTGAGGCTGTCTCAGTCCAAGTGACTTTTTTGCTTCCCAGACATGCATGTCCAGACTGACAGCTAAACACTGCTGTGGCGAGGTGAGCTTCTTACATATACTTGTCCTCCCAGACACAAGAACACTGTGAAGAGGTCTGCTGCCCAGCCTCAGGGGAAGAGGCAGAGAACGTTGCTTTCCGCACAGCACTGGAAGCAGGACGGATGGGCGTTCTGCTCAACAGGCGAAAAGCAGGGAGGAACAGCAGCGTCGGTCAAGTGAGCTCCCCCTTGTGGCTAGTGGAGCTTAATTCAAACCTGCGATGGAAATTGTGCTGGGGATGACTGAGCTCTAACTTCACGATCTGACACTTTCCGTCACTTTCTCCTCACTCACACACGGTGGTGGGATGGCCAAAAAAACGAAGGTGTGCAGGGTGTCCTCTCTGACACCCAGCTGAAGTCCAAGAGATACGTGTGCTGGGAATAGGACTTGCAACTAGTTTAAGGGAAGATGCCGTTGGGACTCCTTCAGCTGCTCATCCCCTCATCAGAACAAAGCGTTTCTCTGGGCCAGAGCTCTATCAACCTGAACCAACCACGTGCAGCATAGCTCTCTCCTCTTTGTGATCTTCAGGTCAGGGAGAAACCATCCTACGCCGTGACTCGAAAGCTAAATGCTTAAGGGCCGTCCTAAGACTTCTGCACTCAAGCACCCTGAAGATGGCCTTTCGTGCTTGGCTCTCTCCTCCACGGGCTCGGAATCATCCGGGAGGTCCTGGGTTCCTGAGGGCGCTGGGAGAGGACGCAAAAGGCCACCTCATCCCTTTAGTAGCAATGCCATGATGACGCCCCGGCTGTAAAGAGTCAGAAACTGCTGCAGGAGAGCCTGATTGCCAGACTTTGCTGGGGAAGCATTCCACCGTGCACTGAGGAGCCCCTCCCTGAGAGAACTCTCGGTTGCTTTTGCCTTGCATGCTCTTTGCTCCTGTGTGGTGTGGAAAACAGCAAACATAGCAGCGGAAGGCGGTGCTCTCTGTACGCCCTCTATCTCAAAGTGGTAAGTGGGCTTGGGAATAGGCATTCGCACTAGCCACGTGGGAAGCTGCAGAACAAGAAGCTTTGAAATAACAGCAGTTGGACGCAGGTCAGCTTTGGATTCAGCTTACGTGGGTGAAAGAATGCAGGGCAGAGCGTCCCATTCAAGGAATCACTGTCGTCGTTGCAGTGGATGCCGAAACTGAGCTTGCGATGTGCTTGCCGTGTCTGTCCTGTGCGCCTGCACTCTAGGCACCTGAGTGAAGACTGCTGTGTAGAGTTCTCCTCGGCCGAGCGCAGATGCTGGTCTGTGGGGCCATTAACGTGAGGCCTTTCTGAGGAAGCCTGGCTGTCAGGGAGATGCCCGCATACAACGAATTGAGCCTGCAACGTGCTTGCCGTGTCTGTCCTGTGTGCCTGCACGCTAGGCGTCTGAGTGAAGTCTCCTGTTTAGAGCTCTCCCTTGCTGAGCGGCGGCGGGTGCTCGCCTGTGTGGCCATTAACGTGAGGCCTTGCTGTGGACGCCTGGCTGTCGGGGGGAAAAAAGCCCACATACAACGAATTTAGCTTGGACGGTTAGAAAGTCGCTTTCTTCCTGCTACTTCCCGGCTGCTGCAGAGAGGCCCAGGGTCGTCTCTGGGGCGGTACGTATGTCGGCCTCCCGTGCCACAGCCTGAGCATGGAAAGCGAAGTGCCCATTCGCTTCAGTCCCCGAGCATCATGGCAGCAAGAGGTGTGTGCAAGCCTCTCCAAAGCCTGGTGGCACAAGTGCCCTAAGCCCTCAGAGCTGCTGTCCTCCAGAGAGGGCTCTGAGGCTGTCTCAGTCCAAGTGACTTTTTTGCTTCCCAGACATGCATGTCCAGACTGACAGCTAAACACTGCTGTGGCGAGGTGAGCTTCTTACATATACTTGTCCTCCCAGACACAAGAACACTGTGAAGAGGTCTGCTGCCCAGCCTCAGGGGAAGAGGCAGAGAACGTTGCTTTCCGCACAGCACTGGAAGCAGGACGGATGGGCGTTCTGCTCAACAGGCGAAAAGCAGGGAGGAACAGCAGCGTCGGTCAAGTGAGCTCCCCCTTGTGGCTAGTGGAGCTTAATTCAAACCTGCGATGGAAATTGTGCTGGGGATGACTGAGCTCTAACTTCACGATCTGACACTTTCCGTCACTTTCTCCTCACTCACACACGGTGGTGGGATGGCCAAAAAAACGAAGGTGTGCAGGGTGTCCTCTCTGACACCCAGCTGAAGTCCAAGAGATACGTGTGCTGGGAATAGGACTTGCAACTAGTTTAAGGGAAGATGCCGTTGGGACTCCTTCAGCTGCTCATCCCCTCATCAGAACAAAGCGTTTCTCTGGGCCAGAGCTCTATCAACCTGAACCAACCACGTGCAGCATAGCTCTCTCCTCTTTGTGATCTTCAGGTCAGGGAGAAACCATCCTACGCCGTGACTCGAAAGCTAAATGCTTAAGGGCCGTCCTAAGACTTCTGCTCTCAAGCACCCTGAAGATGGCCTTTCGTGCTTGGCTCTCTCCTCCACGGGCTCGGAATCATCCGGGAGGTCCTGGGTTCCTGAGGGCGCTGGGAGAGGACGCAAAAGGCCACCTCATCCCTTTAGTAGCAATGCCATGATGACGCCCCGGCTGTAAAGAGTCAGAAACTGCTGCAGGAGAGCCTGATTGCCAGACTTTGCTGGGGAAGCATTCCACCGTGCACTGAGGAGCCCCTCCCTGAGAGAACTCTCGGTTGCTTTTGCCTTGCATGCTCTTTGCTCCTGTGTGGTGTGGAAAACAGCAAACATAGCAGCGGAAGGCGGTGCTCTCTGTACGCCCTCTATCTCAAAGTGGTAAGTGGGCTTGGGAATAGGCATTCGCACTAGCCACGTGGGAAGCTGCAGAAGAAGAAGCTTTGAAATAACAGCAGTTGGACGCAGGTCAGCTTTGGATTCAGCTTACGTGGGTGAAAGAATGCAGGGCAGAGCGTCCCATTCAAGGAATCACTGTCGTCGTTGCAGTGGATGCCGAAACTGAGCTTGCGATGTGCTTGCCGTGTCTGTCCTGTGCGCCTGCACGCTAGGCGTCTGAGTGAAGACTGCTGTGTAGAGTTCTCCTCGGCCGAGCGCAGATGCTGGTCTGTGTGGCCATTAACGTGAGGCCTTGCTGTGGAAGCCTGGCTGTCGGGGGGAAAAAAGCCCACATACAACGAATTTAGCTTGGACGTTTAGAAAGTCGCTTTCTTCCTGCTACTTCCCGGCTGCTGCAGAGAGGCCCAGGGTCGTCTCTGGGGCGGTACGTATGTCGGCCTTCCGTGCCACAGCCTGAGCATGGAAAGCGAAGTGCCCATTCGCTTCAGTCCCCGAGCATCATGGCAGCAAGAGGTGTGTGCAAGCCTCTCCAAAGCCTGGTGGCACAAGTGCCCTAAGCCCTCAGAGCTGCTGTCCTGCAGAGAGGGCTCTGAGGCTGTCTCAGTCCAAGTGACTTTTTTGCTTCCCAGACATGCATGTCCAGACTGACAGCTAAACACTGCTGTGGCGAGGTGAGCTTCTTACATATACTTGTCCTCCCAGACACAAGAACACTGTGAAGAGGTCTGCTGCCCAGCCTCAGGGGAAGAGGCAGAGAACGTTGCTTTCCGCACAGCACTGGAAGCAGGACGGATGGGCGTTCTGCTCAACAGGCGAAAAGCAGGGAGGAACAGCAGCGTCGGTCAAGTGAGCTCCCCCTTGTGGCTAGTGGAGCTTAATTCAAACCTGCGATGGAAATTGTGCTGGGGATGACTGAGCTCTAACTTCACGATCTGACACTTTCCGTCACTTTCTCCTCACTCACACACGGTGGTGGGATGGCCAAAAAAACGTGGGTGTGCAGGGTGTCCTCTCTGACACCCAGCTGAAGTCCAAGAGATACGTGTGCTGGGAATAGGACTTGCAACTAGTTTAAAGGAAGATGCCGTTGGGACTCCTTCAGCTGCTCATCCCCTCATCAGAACAAAGCGTTTCTCTGGGCCAGAGCTCTATCAGCCTGAGCCAACCACGTGCAGCACAGCTCTCTCCTCTTTGTGATCTTCAGGTCAGGGAGAAACCATCCTACGCCGTGACTCGAAAGCTAAATGCTTAAGGGCCGTCCTAAGACTTCTGCACTCAAGCACCCTGAAGATGGCCTTTCGTGCTTGGCTCTCTCCTCCACGGGCTCGGAATCATCCGGGAGGTCCTGGGTTCCTGAGGGCGCTGGGAGAGGACGCAAAAGGCCACCTCATCCCTTTAGTAGCAATGCCATGATGACGCCCCGGCTGTAAAGAGTCAGAAACTGCTGCAGGAGAGCCTGATTGCCAGACATTGCTGGGGAAGCATTCCACCGTGCACTGAGGAGCCCCTCCCTGAGAGAACTCTTGGTTGCTTTTGCCTTGCATGCTCTTTGCTCCTGTGTGGTGTGGAAAACAGCAAACATTGCAGCGGAAGGCGGTGCTCTCTGTACGCCCTCTATCTCAAAGTGGTAAGTGGGCTTGGGAATAGGCATTCGCACTAGCCACGTGGGAAGCTGCAGAACAAGAAGCTTTGAAATAACAGCAGTTGGACGCAGGTCAGCTTTGGATTCAGCTTACGTGGGTGAAAGAATGCAGGGCAGAGCGTCCCATTCAAGGAATCACTGTCGTCGTTGCAGTGGATGCCGAAACTGAGCTTGCGATGTGCTTGCCGTGCCTGTCCTGTGTGCCTGCACTCTAGGCGTCTGAGTGAAGACTGCTGTGTAGAGTTCTCCTCGGCCGAGCGCAGATGCTGGTCTGTGGGGCCATTAACGTGAGGCCTTTCTGAGGAAGCCTGGCTGTCAGGGAGATGCCCGCATACAACGAATTGAGCCTGCAACGTGCTTGCCGTGTCTGTCCTGTGTGCCTGCACGCTAGGCATCTGAGTGAAGTCTCCTGTTTAGAGCTCTCCCTTGCTGAGCGGCGGTGGGTGCTCGCCTGTGTGGCCATTAACGTGAGGCCTTGCTGTGGACGCCTGGCTGTCGGGGGGGAAAAAGCCCGCATACAACGAATTTAGCTTGGACGTTTAGAAAGTCGCTTTCTTCCTGCTACTTCCCGGCTGCTGCAGAGAGGCCCAGGGTCGTCTCTGGGGCGGTACGTATGTCGGCCTCCCGTGCCACAGTCTGAGCATTGAAAGCGAAGTGCCCATTCGCTTCAGTCCCCGAGCATCATGGCAGCAAGAGGTGTGTGCAAGCCTCTCCAAAGCCTGGTGGCACAAGTGCCCTAAGCCCTCAGAGCTGCTGTCCTGCAGAGAGGGCTCTGAGGCTGTCTCAGTCCAAGTGACTTTTTTGCTTCCCAGACATGCATGTCCAGACTGACAGCTAAACACTGCTGTGGCGAGGTGAGCTTCTTACATATACTTGTCCTCCCAGACACAAGAACACTGTGAAGAGGTCTGCTGCCCAGCCTCAGGGGAAGAGGCAGAGAACGTTGCTTTCCGCACAGCACTGGAAGCAGGACGGATGGGCGTTCTGCTCAACAGGCGAAAAGCAGGGAGGAACAGCAGCGTCGGTCAAGTGAGCTCCCCCTTGTGGCTAGTGGAGCTTAATTCAAACCTGCGATGGAAATTGTGCTGGGGATGACTGAGCTCTAACTTCACGATCTGACACTTTCCGTCACTTTCTCCTCACTCACACACGGTGGTGGGATGGCCAAAAAAACGTAGGTGTGCAGGGTGTCCTCTCTGACACCCAGCTGAAGTCCAAGAGATACGTGTGCTGGGAATAGGACTTGCAACTAGTTTAAGGGAAGATGCCGTTGGGACTCCTTCAGCTGCTCATTCCCTCATCAGAACAAAGCGTTTCTCTGGGCCAGAGCTCTATCAGCCTGATCCAAGCACGGCCAGTACAGCTCTCTCCTCTTTGTGATCTTCAGGTCAGGGAGAAACCATCCTACGCCGTGACTCGAAAGCTAAATGCTTAAGGGCCGTCCTAAGACTTCTGCATTCAAGCACCCTGAAGATGGCCTTTCGTGCTTGGCTCTCTCCTCCACGGGCTCGGAATCATCCGGGAGGTCCTGGGTTCCTGAGGGCGCTGGGAGAGGACGCAAAAGGCCACCTCATCCCTTTAGTAGCAATGCCATGATGACGCCCCGGCTGTAAAGAGTCAGAAACTGCTGCAGGAGAGCCTGATTGCCAGACTTTGCTGGGGAAGCATTCCACCGTGCACTGAGGAGCCCCTCCCTGAGAGAACTCTCGGTTGCTTTTGCCTTGCATGCTCTTTGCTCCTGTGTGGTGTGGAAAACAGCAAACATTGCAGCGGAAGGCGGTGCTCTCTGTACGCCCTCTATCTCAAAGTGGTAAGTGGGCTTGGGAATAGGCATTCGCACTAGCCACGTGGGAAGCTGCAGAACAAGAAGCTTTGAAATAACAGCAGTTGGACGCAGGTCAGCTTTGGATTCAGCTTACGTGGGTGAAAGAATGCAGGGCAGAGCGTCCCATTCAAGGAATCACTGTCGTCGTTGCAGTGGATGCCGAAACTGAGCTTGCGATGTGCTTGCCGTGTCTGTCCTGTGTGCCTGCACTCTAGGCGTCTGAGTGAAGACTGCTGTGTAGAGTTCTCCTCGGCCGAGCGCAGATGCTGGTCTGTGGGGCCATTAACGTGAGGCCTTTCTGAGGAAGCCTGGCTGTCAGGGAGATGCCCGCATACAACGAATTGAGCCTGCAACGTGCTTGCCGTGTCTGTCCTGTGTGCCTGCACGCTAGGCATCTGAGTGAAGTCTCCTGTTTAGAGCTCTCCCTTGCTGAGCGGCGGTGGGTGCTCGCCTGTGTGGCCATTAACGTGAGGCCTTGCTGTGGACGCCTGGCTGTCGGGGGGAAAAAAGCCCGCATACAACGAATTTAGCTTGGACGTTTAGAAAGTCGCTTTCTTCCTGCTACTTCCCGGCTGCTGCAGAGAGGCCCAGGGTCGTCTCTGGGGCGGTACGTATGTCGGCCTCCCGTGCCACAGTCTGAGCATTGAAAGCGAAGTGCCCATTCGCTTCAGTCCCCGAGCATCATGGCAGCAAGAGGTGTGTGCAAGCCTCTCCAAAGCCTGGTGGCACAAGTGCCCTAAGCCCTCAGAGCTGCTGTCCTGCAGAGAGGGCTCTGAGGCTGTCTCAGTCCAAGTGACTTTTTTGCTTCCCAGACATGCATGTCCAGACTGACAGCTAAACACTGCTGTGGCGAGGTGAGCTTCTTACATATACTTGTCCTCCCAGACACAAGAACACTGTGAAGAGGTCTGCTGCCCAGCCTCAGGGGAAGAGGCAGAGAACGTTGCTTTCCGCACAGCACTGGAAGCAGGACGGATGGGCGTTCTGCTCAACAGGCGAAAAGCAGGGAGGAACAGCAGCGTCGGTCAAGTGAGCTCCCCCTTGTGGCTAGTGGAGCTTAATTCAAACCTGCGATGGAAATTGTGCTGGGGATGACTGAGCTCTAACTTCACGATCTGACACTTTCCGTCACTTTCTCCTCACTCACACACGGTGGTGGGATGGCCAAAAAAACGTAGGTGTGCAGGGTGTCCTCTCTGACACCCAGCTGAAGTCCAAGAGATACGTGTGCTGGGAATAGGACTTGCAACTAGTTTAAGGGAAGATGCCGTTGGGACTCCTTCAGCTGCTCATCCTCTCATCAGAACAAAGCGTTTCTCTGGGCCAGAGCTCTATCAGCCTGAGCCAACCACGTGCAGCACAGCTCTCTCCTCTTTGTGATCTTCAGGTCAGGGAGAAACCATCCTACGCCGTGACTCGAAAGCTAAATGCTTAAGGGCCGTCCTAAGACTTCTGCACTCAAGCACCCTGAAGATGGCCTTTCGTGCTTGGCTCTCTCCTCCACGGGCTCGGAATCATCCGGGAGGTCCTGGGTTCCTGAGGGCGCTGGGAGAGGACGCAAAAGGCCACCTCATCCCTTTAGTAGCAATGCCATGATGACGCCCCGGCTGTAAAGAGTCAGAAACTGCTGCAGGAGAGCCTGATTGCCAGACATTGCTGGGGAAGCATTCCACCGTGCACTGAGGAGCCCCTCCCTGAGAGAACTCTCGGTTGCTTTTGCCTTGCATGCTCTTTGCTCCTGTGTGGTGTGGAAAACAGCAAACATTGCAGCGGAAGGCGGTGCTCTCTGTACGCCCTCTATCTCAAAGTGGTAAGTGGGCTTGGGAATAGGCATTCGCACTAGCCACGTGGGAAGCTGCAGAACAAGAAGCTTTGAAATAACAGCAGTTAGACGCAGGTCAGCTTTGGATTCAGCTTACGTGGGTGAAAGAATGCAGGGCAGAGCGTCCCATTCAAGGAATCACTGTCGTCGTTGCAGTGGATGCCGAAACTGAGCTTGCGATGTGCTTGCCGTGTCTGTCCTGTGTGCCTGCACTCTAGGCACCTGAGTGAAGACTGCTGTGTAGAGTTCTCCTCGGCCGAGCGCAGATGCTGGTCTGTGGGGCCATTAACGTGAGGCCTTTCTGAGGAAGCCTGGCTGTCAGGGAGATGCCCGCATACAACGAATTGAGCCTGCAACGTGCTTGCCGTTTCTGTCCTGTGTGCCTGCACGCTAGGCATCTGAGTGAAGTCTCCTGTTTAGAGCTCTCCCTTGCTGAGCGGCGGTGGGTGCTCGCCTGTGTGGCCATTAACGTGAGGCCTTGCTGTGGAAGCCTGGCTGTCGGGGGGAAAAAAGCCCGCATACAACGAATTTAGCTTGGACGTTTAGAAAGTCGCTTTCTTCCTGCTACTTCCCGGCTGCTGCAGAGAGGCCCAGGGTCGTCTCTGGGGCGGTACGTATGTCGGCCTCCCGTGCCACAGTCTGAGCATTGAAAGCGAAGTGCCCATTCGCTTCAGTCCCCGAGCATCATGGCAGCAAGAGGTGTGTGCAAGCCTCTCCAAAGCCTGGTGGCACAAGTGCCCTAAGCCCTCAGAGCTGCTGTCCTGCAGAGAGGGCTCTGAGGCTGTCTCAGTCCAAGTGACTTTTTTGCTTCCCAGACATGCATGTCCAGACTGACAGCTAAACACTGCTGTGGCGAGGTGAGCTTCTTACATATACTTGTCCTCCCAGACACAAGAACACTGTGAAGAGGTCTGCTGCCCAGCCTCAGGGGAAGAGGCAGAGAACGTTGCTTTCCGCACAGCACTGGAAGCAGGACGGATGGGCGTTCTGCTCAACAGGCGAAAAGCAGGGAGGAACAGCAGCGTCGGTCAAGTGAGCTCCCCCTTGTGGCTAGTGGAGCTTAATTCAAACCTGCGATGGAAATTGTGCTGGGGATGACTGAGCTCTAACTTCACGATCTGACACTTTCCGTCACTTTCTCCTCACTCACACACGGTGGTGGGATGGCCAAAAAAACGTAGGTGTGCAGGGTGTCCTCTCTGACACCCAGCTGAAGTCCAAGAGATACGTGTGCTGGGAATAGGACTTGCAACTAGTTTAAGGGAAGATGCCGTTGGGACTCCTTCAGCTGCTCATCCCCTCATCAGAACAAAGCGTTTCTCTGGGCCAGAGCTCTATCAGCCTGAACCAACCACGTGCAGCACAGCTCTCTCCTCTTTGTGATCTTCAGGTCAGGGAGAAACCATCCTACGCCGTGACTCGAAAGCTAAATGCTTAAGGGCCGTCCTAAGACTTCTGCACTCAAGCACCCTGAAGATGGCCTTTCGTGCTTGGCTCTCTCCTCCACGGGCTCGGAATCATCCGGGAGGTCCTGGGTTCCTGAGGGCGCTGGGAGAGGACGCAAAAGGCCACCTCATCCCTTTAGTAGCAATGCCATGATGACGCCCCGGCTGTAAAGAGTCAGAAACTGCTGCAGGAGAGCCTGATTGCCAGACATTGCTGGGGAAGCATTCCACCGTGCACTGAGGAGCCCCTCCCTGAGAGAACTCTCGGTTGCTTTTGCCTTGCATGCTCTTTGCTCCTGTGTGGTGTGGAAAACAGCAAACATTGCAGCGGAAGGCGGTGCTCTCTGTACGCCCTCTATCTCAAAGTGGTAAGTGGGCTTGGGAATAGGCATTCGCACTAGCCACGTGGGAAGCTGCAGAACAAGAAGCTTTGAAATAACAGCAGTTGGACGCAGGTCAGCTTTGGATTCAGCTTACGTGGGTGAAAGAATGCAGGGCAGAGCGTCCCATTCAAGGAATCACTGTCGTCGTTGCAGTGGATGCCGAAACTGAGCTTGCGATGTGCTTGCCGTGTCTGTCCTGTGTGCCTGCACTCTAGGCACCTGAGTGAAGACTGCTGTGTAGAGTTCTCCTCGGCCGAGCGCAGATGCTGGTCTGTGGGGCCATTAACGTGAGGCCTTTCTGAGGAAGCCTGGCTGTCAGGGAGATGCCCGCATACAACGAATTGAGCCTGCAACGTGCTTGCCGTGTCTGTCCTGTGTGCCTGCACGCTAGGCGTCTGAGTGAAGTCTCCTGTTTAGAGCTCTCCCTTGCTGAGCGGCGGCGGGTGCTCGCCTGTGTGGCCATTAACGTGAGGCCTTGCTGTGGACGCCTGGCTGTCGGGGGGAAAAAAGCCCGCATACAACGAATTTAGCTTGGACGTTTAGAAAGTCGCTTTCTTCCTGCTACTTCCCGGCTGCTGCAGAGAGGCCCAGGGTCGTCTCTGGGGCGGTACGTATGTCGGCCTCCCGTGCCACAGTCTGAGCATTGAAAGCGAAGTGCCCATTCGCTTCAGTCCCCGAGCATCATGGCAGCAAGAGGTGTGTGCAAGCCTCTCCAAAGCCTGGTGGCACAAGTGCCCTAAGCCCTCAGAGCTGCTGTCCTGCAGAGAGGGCTCTGAGGCTGTCTCAGTCCAAGTGACTTTTTTGCTTCCCAGACATGCATGTCCAGACTGACAGCTAAACACTGCTGTGGCGAGGTGAGCTTCTTACATATACTTGTCCTCCCAGACACAAGAACACTGTGAAGAGGTCTGCTGCCCAGCCTCAGGGGAAGAGGCAGAGAACGTTGCTTTCCGCACAGCACTGGAAGCAGGACGGATGGGCGTTCTGCTCTACAGGCGAAAAGCAGGGAGGAACAGCAGCGTCGGTCAAGTGAGCTCCCCCTTGTGGCTAGTGGAGCTTAATTCAAACCTGCGATGGAAATTGTGCTGGGGAAGACTGAGCTCTAACTTCACGATCTGACACTTTCCGTCACTTTCTCCTCACTCACACACGGTGGTGGGATGGCCAAAAAAACGTAGGTGTGCAGGGTGTCCTCTCTGACACCCAGCTGAAGTCCAAGAGATACGTGTGCTGGGAATAGGACTTGCAACTAGTTTAAGGGAAGATGCCGTTGGGACTCCTTCAGCTGCTCATCCCCTCATCAGAACAAAGCGTTTCTCTGGGCCAGAGCTCTATCAGCCTGAACCAACCACGTGCAGCACAGCTCTCTCCTCTTTGTGATCTTCAGGTCAGGGAGAAACCATCCTACGCCGTGACTCGAAAGCTAAATGCTTAAGGGCCGTCCTAAGACTTCTGCACTCAAGCACCCTGAAGATGGCCTTTCGTGCTTGGCTCTCTCCTCCACGGGCTCGGAATCATCCGGGAGGTCCTGGGTTCCTGAGGGCGCTGGGAGAGGACGCAAAAGGCCACCTCATCCCTTTAGTAGCAATGCCATGATGACGCCCCGGCTGTAAAGAGTCAGAAACTGCTGCAGGAGAGCCTGATTGCCAGACATTGCTGGGGAAGCATTCCACCGTGCACTGAGGAGCCCCTCCCTGAGAGAACTCTCGGTTGCTTTTGCCTTGCATGCTCTTTGCTCCTGTGTGGTGTGGAAAACAGCAAACATTGCAGCGGAAGGCGGTGCTCTCTGTACGCCCTCTATCTCAAAGTGGTAAGTGGGCTTGGGAATAGGCATTCGCACTAGCCACGTGGGAAGCTGCAGAACAAGAAGCTTTGAAATAACAGCAGTTGGACGCAGGTCAGCTTTGGATTCAGCTTACGTGGGTGAAAGAATGCAGGGCAGAGCGTCCCATTCAAGGAATCACTGTCGTCGTTGCAGTGGATGCCGAAACTGAGCTTGCGATGTGCTTGCCGTGTCTGTCCTGTGCGCCTGCACTCTAGGCACCTGAGTGAAGACTGCTGTGTAGAGTTCTCCTCGGCCGAGCGCAGATGCTGGTCTGTGGGGCCATTAACGTGAGGCCTTTCTGAGGAAGCCTGGCTGTCAGGGAGATGCCCGCATACAACGAATTGAGCCTGCAACGTGCTTGCCGTGTCTGTCCTGTGTGCCTGCACGCTAGGCGTCTGAGTGAAGTCTCCTGTTTAGAGCTCTCCCTTGCTGAGCGGCGGCGGGTGCTCGCCTGTGTGGCCATTAACGTGAGGCCTTGCTGTGGACGCCTGGCTGTCGGGGGGAAAAAAGCCCGCATACAACGAATTTAGCTTGGACGTTTAGAAAGTCGCTTTCTTCCTGCTACTTCCCGGCTGCTGCAGAGAGGCCCAGGGTCGTCTCTGGGGCGGTACGTATGTCGGCCTCCCGTGCCACAGTCTGAGCATTGAAAGCGAAGTGCCCATTCGCTTCAGTCCCCGAGCATCATGGCAGCAAGAGGTGTGTGCAAGCCTCTCCAAAGCCTGGTGGCACAAGTGCCCTAAGCCCTCAGAGCTGCTGTCCTGCAGAGAGGGCTCTGAGGCTGTCTCAGTCCAAGTGACTTTTTTGCTTCCCAGACATGCATGTCCAGACTGACAGCTAAACACTGCTGTGGCGAGGTGAGCTTCTTACATATACTTGTCCTCCCAGACACAAGAACACTGTGAAGAGGTCTGCTGCCCAGCCTCAGGGGAAGAGGCAGAGAACGTTGCTTTCCGCACAGCACTGGAAGCAGGACGGATGGGCGTTCTGCTCAACAGGCGAAAAGCAGGGAGGAACAGCAGCGTCGGTCAAGTGAGCTCCCCCTTGTGGCTAGTGGAGCTTAATTCAAACCTGCGATGGAAATTGTGCTGGGGATGACTGAGCTCTAACTTCACGATCTGACACTTTCCGTCACTTTCTCCTCACTCACACACGGTGGTGGGATGGCCAAAAAAACGTGGGTGTGCAGGGTGTCCTCTCTGACACCCAGCTGAAGTCCAAGAGATACGTGTGCTGGGAATAGGACTTGCAACTAGTTTAAGGGAAGATGCCGTTGGGACTCCTTCAGCTGCTCATCCTCTCATCAGAACAAAGCGTTTCTCTGGGCCAGAGCTCTATCAGCCTGAACCAACCACGTGCAGCACAGCTCTCTCCTCTTTGTGATCTTCAGGTCAGGGAGAAACCATCCTACGCCGTGACTCGAAAGCTAAATGCTTAAGGGCCGTCCTAAGACTTCTGCACTCAAGCACCCTGAAGATGGCCTTTCGTGCTTGGCTCTCTCCTCCACGGGCTCGGAATCATCCGGGAGGTCCTGGGTTCCTGAGGGCGCTGGGAGAGGACGCAAAAGGCCACCTCATCCCTTTAGTAGCAATGCCATGATGACGCCCCGGCTGTAAAGAGTCAGAAACTGCTGCAGGAGAGCCTGATTGCCAGACTTTGCTGGGGAAGCATTCCACCGTGCACTGAGGAGCCCCTCCCTGAGAGAACTCTCGGTTGCTTTTGCCTTGCATGCTCTTTGCTCCTGTGTGGTGTGGAAAACAGCAAACATAGCAGCGGAAGGCGGTGCTCTCTGTACGCCCTCTATCTCAAAGTGGTAAGTGGGCTTGGGAATAGGCATTCGCACTAGCCACGTGGGAAGTTGCAGAACAAGAAGCTTTGAAATAACAGCAGTTGGACGCAGGTCAGCTTTGGATTCAGCTTACGTGGGTGAAAGAATGCAGGGCAGAGCGTCCCATTCAAGGAATCACTGTCGTCGTTGCAGTGGATGCCGAAACTGAGCTTGCGATGTGCTTGCCGTGTCTGTCCTGTGTGCCTGCACTCTAGGCACCTGAGTGAAGACTGCTGTGTAGAGTTCTCCTCGGCCGAGCGCAGATGCTGCTCTGTGGGGCCATTAACGTGAGGCCTTTCTGAGGAAGCCTGGCTGTCAGGGAGATGCCCGCATACAACGAATTGAGCCTGCAACGTGCTTGCCGTTTCTGTCCTGTGTGCCTGCACGCTAGGCATCTGAGTGAAGTCTCCTGTTTAGAGCTCTCCCTTGCTGAGCGGCGGTGGGTGCTCGCCTGTGTGGCCATTAACGTGAGGCCTTGCTGTGGAAGCCTGGCTGTCGGGGGGAAAAAAGCCCGCATACAACGAATTTAGCTTGGACGTTTAGAAAGTCGCTTTCTTCCTGCTACTTCCCGGCTGCTGCAGAGAGGCCCAGGGTCGTCTCTGGGGCGGTACGTATGTCGGCCTCCCGTGCCACAGTCTGAGCATTGAAAGCGAAGTGCCCATTCGCTTCAGTCCCCGAGCATCATGGCAGCAAGAGGTGTGTGCAAGCCTCTCCAAAGCCTGGTGTCACAAGTGCCCTAAGCCCTCAGAGCTGCTGTCCTGCAGAGAGGGCTCTGAGGCTGTCTCAGTCCAAGTGACTTTTTTGCTTCCCAGACATGCATGTCCAGACTGACAGCTAAACACTGCTGTGGCGAGGTGAGCTTCTTACATATACTTGTCCTCCCAGACACAAGAACACTGTGAAGAGGTCTGCTGCCCAGCCTCAGGGGAAGAGGCAGAGAACGTTGCTTTCCGCACAGCACTGGAAGCAGGACGGATGGGCGTTCTGCTCAACAGGCGAAAAGCAGGGAGGAACAGCAGCGTCGGTCAAGTGAGCTCCCCCTTGTGGCTAGTGGAGCTTAATTCAAACCTGCGATGGAAATTGTGCTGGGGATGACTGAGCTCTAACTTCACGATCTGACACTTTCCGTCACTTTCTCCTCACTCACACACGGTGGTGGGATGGCCAAAAAAACGTAGGTGTGCAGGGTGTCCTCTCTGACACCCAGCTGAAGTCCAAGAGATACGTGTGCTGGGAATAGGACTTGCAACTAGTTTAAGGGAAGATGCCGTTGGGACTCCTTCAGCTGCTCATCCCCTCATCAGAACAAAGCGTTTCTCTGGGCCAGAGCTCTATCAGCCTGAACCAACCACGTGCAGCACAGCTCTCTCCTCTTTGTGATCTTCAGGTCAGGGAGAAACCATCCTACGCCGTGACTCGAAAGCTAAATGCTTAAGGGCCGTCCTAAGACTTCTGCACTCAAGCACCCTGAAGATGGCCTTTCGTGCTTGGCTCTCTCCTCCACGGGCTCGGAATCATCCGGGAGGTCCTGGGTTCCTGAGGGCGCTGGGAGAGGACGCAAAAGGCCACCTCATCCCTTTAGTAGCAATGCCATGATGACGCCCCGGCTGTAAAGAGTCAGAAACTGCTGCAGGAGAGCCTGATTGCCAGACATTGCTGGGGAAGCATTCCACCGTGCACTGAGGAGCCCCTCCCTGAGAGAACTCTCGGTTGCTTTTGCCTTGCATGCTCTTTGCTCCTGTGTGGTGTGGAAAACAGCAAACATTGCAGCGGAAGGCGGTGCTCTCTGTACGCCCTCTATCTCAAAGTGGTAAGTGGGCTTGGGAATAGGCATTCGCACTAGCCACGTGGGAAGCTGCAGAACAAGAAGCTTTGAAATAACAGCAGTTGGACGCAGGTCAGCTTTGGATTCAGCTTACGTGGGTGAAAGAATGCAGGGCAGAGCGTCCCATTCAAGGAATCACTGTCGTCGTTGCAGTGGATGCCGAAACTGAGCTTGCGATGTGCTTGCCGTGTCTGTCCTGTGTGCCTGCACTCTAGGCACCTGAGTGAAGACTGCTGTGTAGAGTTCTCCTCGGCCGAGCGCAGATGCTGGTCTGTGGGGCCATTAACGTGAGGCCTTTCTGAGGAAGCCTGGCTGTCAGGGAGATGCCCGCATACAACGAATTGAGCCTGCAACGTGCTTGCCGTGTCTGTCCTGTGTGCCTGCACGCTAGGCGTCTGAGTGAAGTCTCCTGTTTAGAGCTCTCCCTTGCTGAGCGGCGGCGGGTGCTCGCCTGTGTGGCCATTAACGTGAGGCCTTGCTGTGGACGCCTGGCTGTCGGGGGGAAAAAAGCCCGCATACAACGAATTTAGCTTGGACGTTTAGAAAGTCGCTTTCTTCCTGCTACTTCCCGGCTGCTGCAGAGAGGCCCAGGGTCGTCTCTGGGGCGGTACGTATGTCGGCCTCCCGTGCCACAGTCTGAGCATTGAAAGCGAAGTGCCCATTCGCTTCAGTCCCCGAGCATCATGGCAGCAAGAGGTGTGTGCAAGCCTCTCCAAAGCCTGGTGGCACAAGTGCCCTAAGCCCTCAGAGCTGCTGTCCTGCAGAGAGGGCTCTGAGGCTGTCTCAGTCCAAGTGACTTTTTTGCTTCCCAGACATGCATGTCCAGACTGACAGCTAAACACTGCTGTGGCGAGGTGAGCTTCTTACATATACTTGTCCTCCCAGACACAAGAACACTGTGAAGAGGTCTGCTGCCCAGCCTCAGGGGAAGAGGCAGAGAACGTTGCTTTCCGCACAGCACTGGAAGCAGGACGGATGGGCGTTCTGCTCAACAGGCGAAAAGCAGGGAGGAACAGCAGCGTCGGTCAAGTGAGCTCCCCCTTGTGGCTAGTGGAGCTTAATTCAAACCTGCGATGGAAATTGTGCTGGGGATGACTGAGCTCTAACTTCACGATCTGACACTTTCCGTCACTTTCTCCTCACTCACACACGGTGGTGGGATGGCCAAAAAAACGTAGGTGTGCAGGGTGTCCTCTCTGACGCCCAGCTGAAGTCCAAGAGATACGTGTGCTGGGAATAGGACTTGCAACTAGTTTAAGGGAAGATGCCGTTGGGACTCCTTCAGCTGCTCATCCCCTCATCAGAACAAAGCGTTTCTCTGGGCCAGAGCTCTATCAGCCTGAACCAACCACGTGCAGCACAGCTCTCTCCTCTTTGTGATCTTCAGGTCAGGGAGAAACCATCCTACGCCGTGACTCGAAAGCTAAATGCTTAAGGGCCGTCCTAAGACTTCTGCACTCAAGCACCCTGAAGATGGCCTTTCGTGCTTGGCTCTCTCCTCCACGGGCTCGGAATCATCCGGGAGGTCCTGGGTTCCTGAGGGCGCTGGGAGAGGACGCAAAAGGCCACCTCATCCCTTTAGTAGCAATGCCATGATGACGCCCCGGCTGTAAAGAGTCAGAAACTGCTGCAGGAGAGCCTGATTGCCAGACATTGCTGGGGAAGCATTCCACCGTGCACTGAGGAGCCCCTCCCTGAGAGAACTCTTGGTTGCTTTTGCCTTGCATGCTCTTTGCTCCTGTGTGGTGTGGAAAACAGCAAACATTGCAGCGGAAGGCGGTGCTCTCTGTACGCCCTCTATCTCAAAGTGGTAAGTGGGCTTGGGAATAGGCATTCGCACTAGCCACGTGGGAAGCTGCAGAACAAGAAGCTTTGAAATAACAGCAGTTGGACGCAGGTCAGCTTTGGATTCAGCTTACGTGGGTGAAAGAATGCAGGGCAGAGCGTCCCATTCAAGGAATCACTGTCGTCGTTGCAGTGGATGCCGAAACTGAGCTTGCGATGTGCTTGCCGTGTCTGTCCTGTGTGCCTGCACTCTAGGCACCTGAGTGAAGACTGCTGTGTAGAGTTCTCCTCGGCCGAGCGCAGATGCTGGTCTGTGGGGCCATTAACGTGAGGCCTTTCTGAGGAAGCCTGGCTGTCAGGGAGATGCCCGCATACAACGAATTGAGCCTGCAACGTGCTTGCCGTGTCTGTCCTGTGTGCCTGCACGCTAGGCGTCTGAGTGAAGTCTCCTGTTTAGAGCTCTCCCTTGCTGAGCGGCGGCGGGTGCTCGCCTGTGTGGCCATTAACGTGAGGCCTTGCTGTGGACGCCTGGCTGTCGGGGGGAAAAAAGCCCGCATACAACGAATTTAGCTTGGACGTTTAGAAAGTCGCTTTCTTCCTGCTACTTCCCGGCTGCTGCAGAGAGGCCCAGGGTCGTCTCTGGGGCGGTACGTATGTCGGCCTCCCGTGCCACAGTCTGAGCATTGAAAGCGAAGTGCCCATTCGCTTCAGTCCCCGAGCATCATGGCAGCAAGAGGTGTGTGCAAGCCTCTCCAAAGCCTGGTGGCACAAGTGCCCTAAGCCCTCAGAGCTGCTGTCCTGCAGAGAGGGCTCTGAGGCTGTCTCAGTCCAAGTGACTTTTTTGCTTCCCAGACATGCATGTCCAGACTGACAGCTAAACACTGCTGTGGCGAGGTGAGCTTCTTACATATACTTGTCCTCCCAGACACAAGAACACTGTGAAGAGGTCTGCTGCCCAGCCTCAGGGGAAGAGGCAGAGAACGTTGCTTTCCGCACAGCACTGGAAGCAGGACGGATGGGCGTTCTGCTCAACAGGCGAAAAGCAGGGAGGAACAGCAGCGTCGGTCAAGTGAGCTCCCCCTTGTGGCTAGTGGAGCTTAATTCAAACCTGCGATGGAAATTGTGCTGGGGATGACTGAGCTCTAACTTCACGATCTGACACTTTCCGTCACTTTCTCCTCACTCACACACGGTGGTGGGATGGCCAAAAAAACGTAGGTGTGCAGGGTGTCCTCTCTGACACCCAGCTGAAGTCCAAGAGATACGTGTGCTGGGAATAGGACTTGCAACTAGTTTAAGGGAAGATGCCGTTGGGACTCCTTCAGCTGCTCATTCCCTCATCAGAACAAAGCGTTTCTCTGGGCCAGAGCTCTATCAGCCTGAACCAAGCACGGCCAGCACAGCTCTCTCCTCTTTGTGATCTTCAGGTCAGGGAGAAACCATCCTACGCCGTGACTCGAAAGCTAAATGCTTAAGGGCCGTCCTAAGACTTCTGCATTCAAGCACCCTGAAGATGGCCTTTCGTGCTTGGCTCTCTCCTCCACGGGCTCGGAATCATCCGGGAGGTCCTGGGTTCCTGAGGGCGCTGGGAGAGGACGCAAAAGGCCACCTCATCCCTTTAGTAGCAATGCCATGATGACGCCCCGGCTGTAAAGAGTCAGAAACTGCTGCAGGAGAGCCTGATTGCCAGACTTTGCTGGGGAAGCATTCCACCGTGCACTGAGGAGCCCCTCCCTGAGAGAACTCTCGGTTGCTTTTGCCTTGCATGCTCTTTGCTCCTGTGTGGTGTGGAAAACAGCAAACATAGCAGCGGAAGGCGGTGCTCTCTGTACGCCCTCTATCTCAAAGTGGTAAGTGGGCTTGGGAATAGGCATTCGCACTAGCCACGTGGGAAGCTGCAGAACAAGAAGCTTTGAAATAACAGCAGTTGGATGCAGGTCAGCTTTGGATTCAGCTTACGTGGGTGAAAGAATGCAGGGCAGAGCGTCCCATTCAAGGAATCACTGTCGTCGTTGCAGTGGATGCCGAAACTGAGCTTGCGATGTGCTTGCCGTGTCTGTCCTGTGCGCCTGCACTCTAGGCACCTGAGTGAAGACTGCTGTGTAGAGTTCTCCTCGGCCGAGCGCAGATGCTGGTCTGTGGGGCCATTAACGTGAGGCCTTTCTGAGGAAGCCTGGCTGTCAGGGAGATGCCCGCATACAACGAATTGAGCCTGCAACGTGCTTGCCGTGTCTGTCCTGTGTGCCTGCACGCTAGGCGTCTGAGTGAAGTCTCCTGTTTAGAGCTCTCCCTTGCTGAGCGGCGGCGGGTGCTCGCCTGTGTGGCCATTAACGTGAGGCCTTGCTGTGGACGCCTGGCTGTCGGGGGGAAAAAAGCCCGCATACAACGAATTTAGCTTGGACGTTTAGAAAGTCGCTTTCTTCCTGCTACTTCCCGGCTGCTGCAGAGAGGCCCAGGGTCGTCTCTGGGGCGGTACGTATGTCGGCCTCCCGTGCCACAGCCTGAGCATGGAAAGCGAAGTGCCCATTCGCTTCAGTCCCCGAGCATCATGGCAGCAAGAGGTGTGTGCAAGCCTCTCCAAAGCCTGGTGGCACAAGTGCCCTAAGCCCTCAGAGCTGCTGTCCTGCAGAGAGGGCTCTGAGGCTGTCTCAGTCCAAGTGACTTTTTTGCTTCCCAGACATGCATGTCCAGACTGACAGCTAAACACTGCTGTGGCGAGGTGAGCTTCTTACATATACTTGTCCTCCCAGACACAAGAACACTGTGAAGAGGTCTGCTGCCCAGCCTCAGGGGAAGAGGCAGAGAACGTTGCTTTCCGCACAGCACTGGAAGCAGGACGGATGGGCGTTCTGCTCTACAGGCGAAAAGCAGGGAGGAACAGCAGCGTCGGTCAAGTGAGCTCCCCCTTGTGGCTAGTGGAGCTTAATTCAAACCTGCGATGGAAATTGTGCTGGGGAAGACTGAGCTCTAACTTCACGATCTGACACTTTCCGTCACTTTCTCCTCACTCACACACGGTGGTGGGATGGCCAAAAAAACGTAGGTGTGCAGGGTGTCCTCTCTGACACCCAGCTGAAGTCCAAGAGATACGTGTGCTGGGAATAGGACTTGCAACTAGTTTAAGGGAAGATGCCGTTGGGACTCCTTCAGCTGCTCATCCCCTCATCAGAACAAAGCGTTTCTCTGGGCCAGAGCTCTATCAGCCTGAACCAACCACGTGCAGCACAGCTCTCTCCTCTTTGTGATCTTCAGGTCAGGGAGAAACCATCCTACGCCGTGACTCGAAAGCTAAATGCTTAAGGGCCGTCCTAAGACTTCTGCACTCAAGCACCCTGAAGATGGCCTTTCGTGCTTGGCTCTCTCCTCCACGGGCTCGGAATCATCCGGGAGGTCCTGGGTTCCTGAGGGCGCTGGGAGAGGACGCAAAAGGCCACCTCATCCCTTTAGTAGCAATGCCATGATGACGCCCCGGCTGTAAAGAGTCAGAAACTGCTGCAGGAGAGCCTGATTGCCAGACTTTGCTGGGGAAGCATTCCACCGTGCACTGAGGAGCCCCTCCCTGAGAGAACTCTCGGTTGCTTTTGCCTTGCATGCTCTTTGCTCCTGTGTGGTGTGGAAAACAGCAAACATAGCAGCGGAAGGCGGTGCTCTCTGTACGCCCTCTATCTCAAAGTGGTAAGTGGGCTTGGGAATAGGCATTCGCACTAGCCACGTGGGAAGCTGCAGAACAAGAAGCTTTGAAATAACAGCAGTTGGACGCAGGTCAGCTTTGGATTCAGCTTACGTGGGTGAAAGAATGCAGGGCAGAGCGTCCCATTCAAGGAATCACTGTCGTCGTTGCAGTGGATGCCGAAACTGAGCTTGCGATGTGCTTGCCGTGTCTGTCCTGTGCGCCTGCACTCTAGGCACCTGAGTGAAGACTGCTGTGTAGAGTTCTCCTCGGCCGAGCGCAGATGCTGGTCTGTGGGGCCATTAACGTGAGGCCTTTCTGAGGAAGCCTGGCTGTCAGGGAGATGCCCGCATACAACGAATTGAGCCTGCAACGTGCTTGCCGTGTCTGTCCTGTGTGCCTGCACGCTAGGCGTCTGAGTGAAGTCTCCTGTTTAGAGCTCTCCCTTGCTGAGCGGCGGCGGGTGCTCGCCTGTGTGGCCATTAACGTGAGGCCTTGCTGTGGACGCCTGGCTGTCGGGGGGAAAAAAGCCCGCATACAACGAATTTAGCTTGGACGTTTAGAAAGTCGCTTTCTTCCTGCTACTTCCCGGCTGCTGCAGAGAGGCCCAGGGTCGTCTCTGGGGCGGTACGTATGTCGGCCTCCCGTGCCACAGTCTGAGCATTGAAAGCGAAGTGCCCATTCGCTTCAGTCCCCGAGCATCATGGCAGCAAGAGGTGTGTGCAAGCCTCTCCAAAGCCTGGTGGCACAAGTGCCCTAAGCCCTCAGAGCTGCTGTCCTGCAGAGAGGGCTCTGAGGCTGTCTCAGTCCAAGTGACTTTTTTGCTTCCCAGACATGCATGTCCAGACTGACAGCTAAACACTGCTGTGGCGAGGTGAGCTTCTTACATATACTTGTCCTCCCAGACACAAGAACACTGTGAAGAGGTCTGCTGCCCAGCCTCAGGGGAAGAGGCAGAGAACGTTGCTTTCCGCACAGCACTGGAAGCAGGACGGATGGGCGTTCTGCTCAACAGGCGAAAAGCAGGGAGGAACAGCAGCGTCGGTCAAGTGAGCTCCCCCTTGTGGCTAGTGGAGCTTAATTCAAACCTGCGATGGAAATTGTGCTGGGGATGACTGAGCTCTAACTTCACGATCTGACACTTTCCGTCACTTTCTCCTCACTCACACACGGTGGTGGGATGGCCAAAAAAACGTAGGTGTGCAGGGTGTCCTCTCTGACACCCAGCTGAAGTCCAAGAGATACGTGTGCTGGGAATAGGACTTGCAACTAGTTTAAGGGAAGATGCCGTTGGGACTCCTTCAGCTGCTCATTCCCTCATCAGAACAAAGCGTTTCTCTGGGCCAGAGCTCTATCAGCCTGAACCAAGCACGGCCAGCACAGCTCTCTCCTCTTTGTGATCTTCAGGTCAGGGAGAAACCATCCTACGCCGTGACTCGAAAGCTAAATGCTTAAGGGCCGTCCTAAGACTTCTGCATTCAAGCACCCTGAAGATGGCCTTTCGTGCTTGGCTCTCTCCTCCACGGGCTCGGAATCATCCGGGAGGTCCTGGGTTCCTGAGGGCGCTGGGAGAGGACGCAAAAGGCCACCTCATCCCTTTAGTAGCAATGCCATGATGACGCCCCGGCTGTAAAGAGTCAGAAACTGCTGCAGGAGAGCCTGATTGCCAGACTTTGCTGGGGAAGCATTCCACCGTGCACTGAGGAGCCCCTCCCTGAGAGAACTCTCGGTTGCTTTTGCCTTGCATGCTCTTTGCTCCTGTGTGGTGTGGAAAACAGCAAACATAGCAGCGGAAGGCGGTGCTCTCTGTACGCCCTCTATCTCAAAGTGGTAAGTGGGCTTGGGAATAGGCATTCGCACTAGCCACGTGGGAAGCTGCAGAACAAGAAGCTTTGAAATAACAGCAGTTGGACGCAGGTCAGCTTTGGATTCAGCTTACGTGGGTGAAAGAATGCAGGGCAGAGCGTCCCATTCAAGGAATCACTGTCGTCGTTGCAGTGGATGCCGAAACTGAGCTTGCGATGTGCTTGCCGTGTCTGTCCTGTGCGCCTGCACTCTAGGCACCTGAGTGAAGACTGCTGTGTAGAGTTCTCCTCGGCCGAGCGCAGATGCTGGTCTGTGGGGCCATTAACGTGAGGCCTTTCTGAGGAAGCCTGGCTGTCAGGGAGATGCCCGCATACAACGAATTGAGCCTGCAACGTGCTTGCCGTGTCTGTCCTGTGTGCCTGCACGCTAGGCGTCTGAGTGAAGTCTCCTGTTTAGAGCTCTCCCTTGCTGAGCGGCGGCGGGTGCTCGCCTGTGTGGCCATTAACGTGAGGCCTTGCTGTGGACGCCTGGCTGTCGGGGGGAAAAAAGCCCGCATACAACGAATTTAGCTTGGACGTTTAGAAAGTCGCTTTCTTCCTGCTACTTCCCGGCTGCTGCAGAGAGGCCCAGGGTCGTCTCTGGGGCGGTACGTATGTCGGCCTCCCGTGCCACAGTCTGAGCATTGAAAGCGAAGTGCCCATTCGCTTCAGTCCCCGAGCATCATGGCAGCAAGAGGTGTGTGCAAGCCTCTCCAAAGCCTGGTGGCACAAGTGCCCTAAGCCCTCAGAGCTGCTGTCCTGCAGAGAGGGCTCTGAGGCTGTCTCAGTCCAAGTGACTTTTTTGCTTCCCAGACATGCATGTCCAGACTGACAGCTAAACACTGCTGTGGCGAGGTGAGCTTCTTACATATACTTGTCCTCCCAGACACAAGAACACTGTGAAGAGGTCTGCTGCCCAGCCTCAGGGGAAGAGGCAGAGAACGTTGCTTTCCGCACAGCACTGGAAGCAGGACGGATGGGCGTTCTGCTCAACAGGCGAAAAGCAGGGAGGAACAGCAGCGTCGGTCAAGTGAGCTCCCCCTTGTGGCTAGTGGAGCTTAATTCAATCCTGCGATGGAAATTGTGCTGGGGATGACTGAGCTCTAACTTCACGATCTGACACTTTCCGTCACTTTCTCCTCACTCACACACGGTGGTGGGATGGCCAAAAAAACGTAGGTGTGCAGGGTGTCCTCTCTGACACCCAGCTGAAGTCCAAGAGATACGTGTGCTGGGAATAGGACTTGCAACTAGTTTAAGGGAAGATGCCGTTGGGACTCCTTCAGCTGCTCATTCCCTCATCAGAACAAAGCGTTTCTCTGGGCCAGAGCTCTATCAGCCTGAACCAAGCACGGCCAGCACAGCTCTCTCCTCTTTGTGATCTTCAGGTCAGGGAGAAACCATCCTACGCCGTGACTCGAAAGCTAAATGCTTAAGGGCCGTCCTAAGACTTCTGCACTCAAGCACCCTGAAGATGGCCTTTCGTGCTTGGCTCTCTCCTCCACGGGCTCGGAATCATCCGGGAGGTCCTGGGTTCCTGAGGGCGCTGGGAGAGGACGCAAAAGGCCACCTCATCCCTTTAGTAGCAATGCCATGATGACGCCCCGGCTGTAAAGAGTCAGAAACTGCTGCAGGAGAGCCTGATTGCCAGACATTGCTGGGGAAGCATTCCACCGTGCACTGAGGAGCCCCTCCCTGAGAGAACTCTCGGTTGCTTTTGCCTTGCATGCTCTTTGCTCCTGTGTGGTGTGGAAAACAGCAAACATTGCAGCGGAAGGCGGTGCTCTCTGTACGCCCTCTATCTCAAAGTGGTAAGTGGGCTTGGGAATAGGCATTCGCACTAGCCACGTGGGAAGCTGCAGAACAAGAAGCTTTGAAATAACAGCAGTTGGACGCAGGTCAGCTTTGGATTCAGCTTACGTGGGTGAAAGAATGCAGGGCAGAGCGTCCCATTCAAGGAATCACTGTCGTCGTTGCAGTGGATGCCGAAACTGAGCTTGCGATGTGCTTGCCGTGTCTGTCCTGTGTGCCTGCACTCTAGGCACCTGAGTGAAGACTGCTGTGTAGAGTTCTCCTCGGCCGAGCGCAGATGCTGGTCTGTGGGGCCATTAACGTGAGGCCTTTCTGAGGAAGCCTGGCTGTCAGGGAGATGCCCGCATACAACGAATTGAGCCTGCAACGTGCTTGCCGTGTCTGTCCTGTGTGCCTGCACGCTAGGCGTCTGAGTGAAGTCTCCTGTTTAGAGCTCTCCCTTGCTGAGCGGCGGCGGGTGCTCGCCTGTGTGGCCATTAACGTGAGGCCTTGCTGTGGACGCCTGGCTGTCGGGGGGAAAAAAGCCCGCATACAACGAATTTAGCTTGGACGTTTAGAAAGTCGCTTTCTTCCTGCTACTTCCCGGCTGCTGCAGAGAGGCCCAGGGTCGTCTCTGGGGCGGTACGTATGTCGGCCTCCCGTGCCACAGTCTGAGCACTGAAAGCGAAGTGCCCATTCGCTTCAGTCCCCGAGCATCATGGCAGCAAGAGGTGTGTGCAAGCCTCTCCAAAGCCTGGTGGCACAAGTGCCCTAAGCCCTCAGAGCTGCTGTCCTGCAGAGAGGGCTCTGAGGCTGTCTCAGTCCAAGTGACTTTTTTGCTTCCCAGACATGCATGTCCAGACTGACAGCTAAACACTGCTGTGGCGAGGTGAGCTTCTTACATATACTTGTCCTCCCAGACACAAGAACACTGTGAAGAGGTCTGCTGCCCAGCCTCAGGGGAAGAGGCAGAGAACGTTGCTTTCCGCACAGCACTGGAAGCAGGACGGATGGGCGTTCTGCTCAACAGGCGAAAAGCAGGGAGGAACAGCAGCGTCGGTCAAGTGAGCTCCCCCTTGTGGCTAGTGGAGCTTAATTCAAACCTGCGATGGAAATTGTGCTGGGGATGACTGAGCTCTAACTTCACGATCTGACACTTTCCGTCACTTTCTCCTCACTCACACACGGTGGTGGGATGGCCAAAAAAACGTAGGTGTGCAGGGTGTCCTCTCTGACACCCAGCTGAAGTCCAAGAGATACGTGTGCTGGGAATAGGACTTGCAACTAGTTTAAGGGAAGATGCCGTTGGGACTCCTTCAGCTGCTCATCCCCTCATCAGAACAAAGCGTTTCTCTGGGCCAGAGCTCTATCAGCCTGAACCAAGCACGGCCAGCACAGCTCTCTCCTCTTTGTGATCTTCAGGTCAGGGAGAAACCATCCTACGCCGTGACTCGAAAGCTAAATGCTTAAGGGCCGTCCTAAGACTTCTGCATTCAAGCACCCTGAAGATGGCCTTTCGTGCTTGGCTCTCTCCTCCACGGGCTCGGAATCATCCGGGAGGTCCTGGGTTCCTGAGGGCGCTGGGAGAGGACGCAAAAGGCCACCTCATCCCTTTAGTAGCAATGCCATGATGACGCCCCGGCTGTAAAGAGTCAGAAACTGCTGCAGGAGAGCCTGATTGCCAGACTTTGCTGGGGAAGCATTCCACCGTGCACTGAGGAGCCCCTCCCTGAGAGAACTCTCGGTTGCTTTTGCCTTGCATGCTCTTTGCTACTGTGTGGTGTGGAAAACAGCAAACATAGCAGCGGAAGGCGGTGCTCTCTGTACGCCCTCTATCTCAAAGTGGTAAGTGGGCTTGGGAATAGGCATTCGCACTAGCCACGTGGGAAGCTGCAGAACAAGAAGCTTTGAAATAACAGCAGTTGGACGCAGGTCAGCTTTGGATTCAGCTTACGTGGGTGAAAGAATGCAGGGCAGAGCGTCCCATTCAAGGAATCACTGTCGTCGTTGCAGTGGATGCCGAAACTGAGCTTGCGATGTGCTTGCCGTGTCTGTCCTGTGCGCCTGCACTCTAGGCACCTGAGTGAAGACTGCTGTGTAGAGTTCTCCTCGGCCGAGCGCAGATGCTGGTCTGTGGGGCCATTAACGTGAGGCCTTTCTGAGGAAGCCTGGCTGTCAGGGAGATGCCCGCATACAACGAATTGAGCCTGCAACGTGCTTGCCGTGTCTGTCCTGTGTGCCTGCACGCTAGGCGTCTGAGTGAAGTCTCCTGTTTAGAGCTCTCCCTTGCTGAGCGGCGGCGGGTGCTCGCCTGTGTGGCCATTAACGTGAGGCCTTGCTGTGGACGCCTGGCTGTCGGGGGGAAAAAAGCCCGCATACAACGAATTTAGCTTGGACGTTTAGAAAGTCGCTTTCTTCCTGCTACTTCCCGGCTGCTGCAGAGAGGCCCAGGGTCGTCTCTGGGGCGGTACGTATGTCGGCCTCCCGTGCCACAGTCTGAGCATTGAAAGCGAAGTGCCCATTCGCTTCAGTCCCCGAGCATCATGGCAGCAAGAGGTGTGTGCAAGCCTCTCCAAAGCCTGGTGGCACAAGTGCCCTAAGCCCTCAGAGCTGCTGTCCTGCAGAGAGGGCTCTGAGGCTGTCTCAGTCCAAGTGACTTTTTTGCTTCCCAGACATGCATGTCCAGACTGACAGCTAAACACTGCTGTGGCGAGGTGAGCTTCTTACATATACTTGTCCTCCCAGACACAAGAACACTGTGAAGAGGTCTGCTGCCCAGCCTCAGGGGAAGAGGCAGAGAACGTTGCTTTCCGCACAGCACTGGAAGCAGGACGGATGGGCGTTCTGCTCAACAGGCGAAAAGCAGGGAGGAACAGCAGCGTCGGTCAAGTGAGCTCCCCCTTGTGGCTAGTGGAGCTTAATTCAAACCTGCGATGGAAATTGTGCTGGGGATGACTGAGCTCTAACTTCACGATCTGACACTTTCCGTCACTTTCTCCTCACTCACACACGGTGGTGGGATGGCCAAAAAAACGTAGGTGTGCAGGGTGTCCTCTCTGACACCCAGCTGAAGTCCAAGAGATACGTGTGCTGGGAATAGGACTTGCAACTAGTTTAAGGGAAGATGCCGTTGGGACTCCTTCAGCTGCTCATTCCCTCATCAGAACAAAGCGTTTCTCTGGGCCAGAGCTCTATCAGCCTGAACCAAGCACGGCCAGCACAGCTCTCTCCTCTTTGTGATCTTCAGGTCAGGGAGAAACCATCCTACGCCGTGACTCGAAAGCTAAATGCTTAAGGGCCGTCCTAAGACTTCTGCACTCAAGCACCCTGAAGATGGCCTTTCGTGCTTGGCTCTCTCCTCCACGGGCTCGGAATCATCCGGGAGGTCCTGGGTTCCTGAGGGCGCTGGGAGAGGACGCAAAAGGCCACCTCATCCCTTTAGTAGCAATGCCATGATGACGCCCCGACTGTAAAGAGTCAGAAACTGCTGCAGGAGAGCCTGATTGCCAGACTTTGCTGGGGAAGCATTCCACCGTGCACTGAGGAGCCCCTCCCTGAGAGAACTCTCGGTTGCTTTTGCCTTGCATGCTCTTTGCTCCTGTGTGGTGTGGAAAACAGCAAACATAGCAGCGGAAGGCGGTGCTCTCTGTACGCCCTCTATCTCAAAGTGGTAAGTGGGCTTGGGAATAGGCATTCGCACTAGCCACGTGGGAAGTTGCAGAACAAGAAGCTTTGAAATAACAGCAGTTGGACGCAGGTCAGCTTTGGATTCAGCTTACGTGGGTGAAAGAATGCAGGGCAGAGCGTCCCATTCAAGGAATCACTGTCGTCGTTGCAGTGGATGCCGAAACTGAGCTTGCGATGTGCTTGCCGTGTCTGTCCTGTGTGCCTGCACTCTAGGCACCTGAGTGAAGACTGCTGTGTAGAGTTCTCCTCGGCCGAGCGCAGATGCTGGTCTGTGGGGCCATTAACGTGAGGCCTTTCTGAGGAAGCCTGGCTGTCAGGGAGATGCCCGCATACAACGAATTGAGCCTGCAACGTGCTTGCCGTTTCTGTCCTGTGTGCCTGCACGCTAGGCATCTGAGTGAAGTCTCCTGTTTAGAGCTCTCCCTTGCTGAGCGGCGGCGGGTGCTCGCCTGTGTGGCCATTAACGTGAGGCCTTGCTGTGGAAGCCTGGCTGTCGGGGGGAAAAAAGCCCGCATACAACGAATTTAGCTTGGACGTTTAGAAAGTCGCTTTCTTCCTGCTACTTCCCGGCTGCTGCAGAGAGGCCCAGGGTCGTCTCTGGGGCGGTACGTATGTCGGCCTCCCGTGCCACAGTCTGAGCATTGAAAGCGAAGTGCCCATTCGCTTCAGTCCCCGAGCATCATGGCAGCAAGAGGTGTGTGCAAGCCTCTCCAAAGCCTGGTGGCACAAGTGCCCTAAGCCCTCAGAGCTGCTGTCCTGCAGAGAGGGCTCTGAGGCTGTCTCAGTCCAAGTGACTTTTTTGCTTCCCAGACATGCATGTCCAGACTGACAGCTAAACACTGCTGTGGCGAGGTGAGCTTCTTACATATACTTGTCCTCCCAGACACAAGAACACTGTGAAGAGGTCTGCTGCCCAGCCTCAGGGGAAGAGGCAGAGAACGTTGCTTTCCGCACAGCACTGGAAGCAGGACGGATGGGCGTTCTGCTCAACAGGCGAAAAGCAGGGAGGAACAGCAGCGTCGGTCAAGTGAGCTCCCCCTTGTGGCTAGTGGAGCTTAATTCAAACCTGCGATGGAAATTGTGCTGGGGATGACTGAGCTCTAACTTCACGATCTGACACTTTCCGTCACTTTCTCCTCACTCACACACGGTGGTGGGATGGCCAAAAAAACGTAGGTGTGCAGGGTGTCCTCTCTGACACCCAGCTGAAGTCCAAGAGATACGTGTGCTGGGAATAGGACTTGCAACTAGTTTAAGGGAAGATGCCGTTGGGACTCCTTCAGCTGCTCATCCCCTCATCAGAACAAAGCGTTTCTCTGGGCCAGAGCTCTATCAGCCTGAACCAACCACGTGCAGCACAGCTCTCTCCTCTTTGTGATCTTCAGGTCAGGGAGAAACCATCCTACGCCGTGACTCGAAAGCTAAATGCTTAAGGGCCGTCCTAAGACTTCTGCACTCAAGCACCCTGAAGATGGCCTTTCGTGCTTGGCTCTCTCCTCCACGGGCTCGGAATCATCCGGGAGGTCCTGGGTTCCTGAGGGCGCTGGGAGAGGACGCAAAAGGCCACCTCATCCCTTTAGTAGCAATGCCATGATGACGCCCCGGCTGTAAAGAGTCAGAAACTGTTGCAGGAGAGCCTGATTGCCAGACTTTGCTGGGGAAGCATTCCACCGTGCACTGAGGAGCCCCTCCCTGAGAGAACTCTCGGTTGCTTTTGCCTTGCATGCTCTTTGCTCCTGTGTGGTGTGGAAAACAGCAAACATAGCAGCGGAAGGCGGTGCTCTCTGTACGCCCTCTATCTCAAAGTGGTAAGTGGGCTTGGGAATAGGCATTCGCACTAGCCACGTGGGAAGCTGCAGAACAAGAAGCTTTGAAATAACAGCAGTTGGACGCAGGTCAGCTTTGGATTCAGCTTACGTGGGTGAAAGAATGCAGGGCAGAGCGTCCCATTCAAGGAATCACTGTCGTCGTTGCAGTGGATGCCGAAACTGAGCTTGCGATGTGCTTGCCGTGTCTGTCCTGTGTGCCTGCACTCTAGGCACCTGAGTGAAGACTGCTGTGTAGAGTTCTCCTCGGCCGAGCGCAGATGCTGGTCTGTGGGGCCATTAACGTGAGGCCTTTCTGAGGAAGCCTGGCTGTCAGGGAGATGCCCGCATACAACGAATTGAGTCTGCAACGTGCTTGCCGTGTCTGTCCTGTGTGCCTGCACGCTAGGCGTCTGAGTGAAGTCTCCTGTTTAGAGCTCTCCCTTGCTGAGCGGCGGCGGGTGCTCGCCTGTGTGGCCATTAACGTGAGGCCTTGCTGTGGACGCCTGGCTGTCGGGGGGAAAAAAGCCCGCATACAACGTATTTAGCTTGGACGTTTAGAAAGTCGCTTTCTTCCTGCTACTTCCCGGCTGCTGCAGAGAGGCCCAGGGTCGTCTCTGGGGCGGTACGTATGTCGGCCTCCCGTGCCACAGCCTGAGCATGGAAAGCGAAGTGCCCATTCGCTTCAGTCCCCGAGCATCATGGCAGCAAGAGGTGTGTGCAAGCCTCTCCAAAGCCTGGTGGCACAAGTGCCCTAAGCCCTCAGAGCTGCTGTCCTGCAGAGAGGGCTCTGAGGCTGTCTCAGTCCAAGTGACTTTTTTGCTTCCCAGACATGCATGTCCAGACTGACAGCTAAACACTGCTGTGGCGAGGTGAGCTTCTTACATATACTTGTCCTCCCAGACACAAGAACACTGTGAAGAGGTCTGCTGCCCAGCCTCAGGGGAAGAGGCAGAGAACGTTGCTTTCCGCACAGCACTGGAAGCAGGACGGATGGGCGTTCTGCTCTACAGGCGAAAAGCAGGGAGGAACAGCAGCGTCGGTCAAGTGAGCTCCCCCTTGTGGCTAGTGGAGCTTAATTCAAACCTGCGATGGAAGTTGTGCTGGGGAAGACTGAGCTCTAACTTCACGATCTGACACTTTCCGTCACTTTCTCCTCACTCACACACGGTGGTGGGATGGCCAAAAAAACGTAGGTGTGCAGGGTGTCCTCTCTGACACCCAGCTGAAGTCCAAGAGATACGTGTGCTGGGAATAGGACTTGCAACTAGTTTAAGGGAAGATGCCGTTGGGACTCCTTCAGCTGCTCATCCCCTCATCAGAACAAAGCGTTTCTCTGGGCCAGAGCTCTATCAGCCTGAACCAAGCACGGCCAGCACAGCTCTCTCCTCTTTGTGATCTTCAGGTCAGGGAGAAACCATCCTACGCCGTGACTCGAAAGCTAAATGCTTAAGGGCCGTCCTAAGACTTCTGCACTCAAGCACCCTGAAGATGGCCTTTCGTGCTTGGCTCTCTCCTCCACGGGCTCGGAATCATCCGGGAGGTCCTGGGTTCCTGAGGGCGCTGGGAGAGGACGCCAAAGGCCACCTCATCCCTTTAGTAGCAATGCCATGATGACGCCCCGGCTGTAAAGAGTCAGAAACTGCTGCAGGAGAGCCTGATTGCCAGACATTGCTGGGGAAGCATTCCACCGTGCACTGAGGAGCCCCTCCCTGAGAGAACTCTCGGTTGCTTTTGCCTTGCATGCTCTTTGCTCCTGTGTGGTGTGGAAAACAGCAAACATTGCAGCGGAAGGCGGTGCTCTCTGTACGCCCTCTATCTCAAAGTGGTAAGTGGGCTTGGGAATAGGCATTCGCACTAGCCACGTGGGAAGCTGCAGAACAAGAAGCTTTGAAATAACAGCAGTTGGACGCAGGTCAGCTTTGGATTCAGCTTACGTGGGTGAAAGAATGCAGGGCAGAGCGTCCCATTCAAGGAATCACTGTCGTCGTTGCAGTGGATGCCGAAACTGAGCTTGCGATGTGCTTGCCGTGTCTGTCCTGTGTGCCTGCACTCTAGGCACCTGAGTGAAGACTGCTGTGTAGAGTTCTCCTCGGCCGAGCGCAGATGCTGGTCTGTGGGGCCATTAACGTGAGGCCTTTCTGAGGAAGCCTGGCTGTCAGGGAGATGCCCGCATACAACGAATTGAGCCTGCAACGTGCTTGCCGTGTCTGTCCTGTGTGCCTGCACGCTAGGCGTCTGAGTGAAGTCTCCTGTTTAGAGCTCTCCCTTGCTGAGCGGCGGCGGGTGCTCGCCTGTGTGGCCATTAACGTGAGGCCTTGCTGTGGACGCCTGGCTGTCGGGGGGAAAAAAGCCCGCATACAACGAATTTAGCTTGGACGTTTAGAAAGTCGCTTTCTTCCTGCTACTTCCCGGCTGCTGCAGAGAGGCCCAGGGTCGTCTCTGGGGCGGTACGTATGTCGGCCTCCCGTGCCACAGTCTGAGCATGGAAAGCGAAGTGCCCATTCGCTTCAGTCCCCGAGCATCATGGCAGCAAGAGGTGTGTGCAAGCCTCTCCAAAGCCTGGTGGCACAAGTGCCCTAAGCCCTCAGAGCTGCTGTCCTGCAGAGAGGGCTCTGAGGCTGTCTCAGTCCAAGTGACTTTTTTGCTTCCCAGACATGCATGTCCAGACTGACAGCTAAACACTGCTGTGGCGAGGTGAGCTTCTTACATATACTTGTCCTCCCAGACACAAGAACACTGTGAAGAGGTCTGCTGCCCAGCCTCAGGGGAAGAGGCAGAGAACGTTGCTTTCCGCACAGCACTGGAAGCAGGACGGATGGGCGTTCTGCTCAACAGGCGAAAAGCAGGGAGGAACAGCAGCGTCGGTCAAGTGAGCTCCCCCTTGTGGCTAGTGGAGCTTAATTCAAACCTGCGATGGAAATTGTGCTGGGGATGACTGAGCTCTAACTTCACGATCTGACACTTTCCGTCACTTTCTCCTCACTCACACACGGTGGTGGGATGGCCAAAAAAACGTAGGTGTGCAGGGTGTCCTCTCTGACACCCAGCTGAAGTCCAAGAGATACGTGTGCTGGGAATAGGACTTGCAACTAGTTTAAGGGAAGATGCCGTTGGGACTCCTTCAGCTGCTCATTCCCTCATCAGAACAAAGCGTTTCTCTGGGCCAGAGCTCTATCAGCCTGAACCAAGCACGGCCAGCACAGCTCTCTCCTCTTTGTGATCTTCAGGTCAGGGAGAAACCATCCTACGCCGTGACTCGAAAGCTAAATGCTTAAGGGCCGTCCTAAGACTTCTGCATTCAAGCACCCTGAAGATGGCCTTTCGTGCTTGGCTCTCTCCTCCACGGGCTCGGAATCATCCGGGAGGTCCTGGGTTCCTGAGGGCGCTGGGAGAGGACGCAAAAGGCCACCTCATCCCTTTAGTAGCAATGCCATGATGACGCCCCGGCTGTAAAGAGTCAGAAACTGCTGCAGGAGAGCCTGATTGCCAGACTTTGCTGGGGAAGCATTCCACCGTGCACTGAGGAGCCCCTCCCTGAGAGAACTCTCGGTTGCTTTTGCCTTGCATGCTCTTTGCTCCTGTGTGGTGTGGAAAACAGCAAACATAGCAGCGGAAGGCGGTGCTCTCTGTACGCCCTCTATCTCAAAGTGGTAAGTGGGCTTGGGAATAGGCATTCGCACTAGCCACGTGGGAAGCTGCAGAACAAGAAGCTTTGAAATAACAGCAGTTGGACGCAGGTCAGCTTTGGATTCAGCTTACGTGGGTGAAAGAATGCAGGGCAGAGCGTCCCATTCAAGGAATCACTGTCGTCGTTGCAGTGGATGCCGAAACTGAGCTTGCGATGTGCTTGCCGTGTCTGTCCTGTGTGCCTGCACTCTAGGCACCTGAGTGAAGACTGCTGTGTAGAGTTCTCCTCGGCCGAGCGCAGATGCTGGTCTGTGGGGCCATTAACGTGAGGCCTTTCTGAGGAAGCCTGGCTGTCAGGGAGATGCCCGCATACAACGAATTGAGCCTGCAACGTGCTTGCCGTGTCTGTCCTGTGTGCCTGCACGCTAGGCGTCTGAGTGAAGTCTCCTGTTTAGAGCTCTCCCTTGCTGAGCGGCGGCGGGTGCTCGCCTGTGTGGCCATTAACGTGAGGCCTTGCTGTGGACGCCTGGCTGTCGGGGGGAAAAAAGCCCGCATACAACGAATTTAGCTTGGACGTTTAGAAAGTCGCTTTCTTCCTGCTACTTCCCGGCTGCTGCAGAGAGGCCCAGGGTCGTCTCTGGGGCGGTACGTATGTCGGCCTCCCGTGCCACAGCCTGAGCATGGAAAGCGAAGTGCCCATTCGCTTCAGTCCCCGAGCATCATGGCAGCAAGAGGTGTGTGCAAGCCTCTCCAAAGCCTGGTGGCACAAGTGCCCTAAGCCCTCAGAGCTGCTGTCCTGCAGAGAGGGCTCTGAGGCTGTCTCAGTCCAAGTGACTTTTTTGCTTCCCAGACATGCATGTCCAGACTGACAGCTAAACACTGCTGTGGCGAGGTGAGCTTCTTACATATACTTGTCCTCCCAGACACAAGAACACTGTGAAGAGGTCTGCTGCCCAGCCTCAGGGGAAGAGGCAGAGAACGTTGCTTTCCGCACAGCACTGGAAGCAGGACGGATGGGCGTTCTGCTCTACAGGCGAAAAGCAGGGAGGAACAGCAGCGTCGGTCAAGTGAGCTCCCCCTTGTGGCTAGTGGAGCTTAATTCAAACCTGCGATGGAAATTGTGCTGGGGATGACTGAGCTCTAACTTCACGATCTGACACTTTCCGTCACTTTCTCCTCACTCACACACGGTGGTGGGATGGCCAAAAAAACGTAGGTGTGCAGGGTGTCCTCTCTGACACCCAGCTGAAGTCCAAGAGATACGTGTGCTGGGAATAGGACTTGCAACTAGTTTAAGGGAAGATGCCGTTGGGACTCCTTCAGCTGCTCATCCCCTCATCAGAACAAAGCGTTTCTCTGGGCCAGAGCTCTATCAGCCTGAACCAAGCACGGCCAGCACAGCTCTCTCCTCTTTGTGATCTTCAGGTCAGGGAGAAACCATCCTACGCCGTGACTCGAAAGCTAAATGCTTAAGGGCCGTCCTAAGACTTCTGCATTCAAGCACCCTGAAGATGGCCTTTCGTGCTTGGCTCTCTCCTCCACGGGCTCGGAATCATCCGGGAGGTCCTGGGTTCCTGAGGGCGCTGGGAGAGGACGCAAAAGGCCACCTCATCCCTTTAGTAGCAATGCCATGATGACGCCCCGGCTGTAAAGAGTCAGAAACTGCTGCAGGAGAGCCTGATTGCCAGACTTTGCTGGGGAAGCATTCCACCGTGCACTGAGGAGCCCCTCCCTGAGAGAACTCTCGGTTGCTTTTGCCTTGCATGCTCTTTGCTCCTGTGTGGTGTGGAAAACAGCAAACATAGCAGCGGAAGGCGGTGCTCTCTGTACGCCCTCTATCTCAAAGTGGTAAGTGGGCTTGGGAATAGGCATTCGCACTAGCCACGTGGGAAGCTGCAGAACAAGAAGCTTTGAAATAACAGCAGTTGGACGCAGGTCAGCTTTGGATTCAGCTTACGTGGGTGAAAGAATGCAGGGCAGAGCGTCCCATTCAAGGAATCACTGTCGTCGTTGCAGTGGATGCCGAAACTGAGCTTGCGATGTGCTTGCCGTGTCTGTCCTGTGCGCCTGCACTCTAGGCACCTGAGTGAAGACTGCTGTGTAGAGTTCTCCTCGGCCGAGCGCAGATGCTGGTCTGTGGGGCCATTAACGTGAGGCCTTTCTGAGGAAGCCTGGCTGTCAGGGAGATGCCCGCATACAACGAATTGAGCCTGCAACGTGCTTGCCGTGTCTGTCCTGTGTGCCTGCACGCTAGGCGTCTGAGTGAAGTCTCCTGTTTAGAGCTCTCCCTTGCTGAGCGGCGGCGGGTGCTCGCCTGTGTGGCCATTAACGTGAGGCCTTGCTGTGGACGCCTGGCTGTCGGGGGGAAAAAAGCCCGCATACAACGAATTTAGCTTGGACGTTTAGAAAGTCGCTTTCTTCCTGCTACTTCCCGGCTGCTGCAGAGAGGCCCAGGGTCGTCTCTGGGGCGGTACGTATGTCGGCCTCCCGTGCCACAGTCTGAGCATTGAAAGCGAAGTGCCCATTCGCTTCAGTCCCCGAGCATCATGGCAGCAAGAGGTGTGTGCAAGCCTCTCCAAAGCCTGGTGGCACAAGTGCCCTAAGCCCTCAGAGCTGCTGTCCTGCAGAGAGGGCTCTGAGGCTGTCTCAGTCCAAGTGACTTTTTTGCTTCCCAGACATGCATGTCCAGACTGACAGCTAAACACTGCTGTGGCGAGGTGAGCTTCTTACATATACTTGTCCTCCCAGACACAAGAACACTGTGAAGAGGTCTGCTGCCCAGCCTCAGGGGAAGAGGCAGAGAACGTTGCTTTCCGCACAGCACTGGAAGCAGGACGGATGGGCGTTCTGCTCAACAGGCGAAAAGCAGGGAGGAACAGCAGCGTCGGTCAAGTGAGCTCCCCCTTGTGGCTAGTGGAGCTTAATTCAAACCTGCGATGGAAATTGTGCTGGGGATGACTGAGCTCTAACTTCACGATCTGACACTTTCCGTCACTTTCTCCTCACTCACACACGGTGGTGGGATGGCCAAAAAAACGTAGGTGTGCAGGGTGTCCTCTCTGACACCCAGCTGAAGTCCAAGAGATACGTGTGCTGGGAATAGGACTTGCAACTAGTTTAAGGGAAGATGCCGTTGGGACTCCTTCAGCTGCTCATTCCCTCATCAGAACAAAGCGTTTCTCTGGGCCAGAGCTCTATCAGCCTGAACCAAGCACGGCCAGCACAGCTCTCTCCTCTTTGTGATCTTCAGGTCAGGGAGAAACCATCCTACGCCGTGACTCGAAAGCTAAATGCTTAAGGGCCGTCCTAAGACTTCTGCATTCAAGCACCCTGAAGATGGCCTTTCGTGCTTGGCTCTCTCCTCCACGGGCTCGGAATCATCCGGGAGGTCCTGGGTTCCTGAGGGCGCTGGGAGAGGACGCAAAAGGCCACCTCATCCCTTTAGTAGCAATGCCATGATGACGCCCCGGCTGTAAAGAGTCAGAAACTGCTGCAGGAGAGCCTGATTGCCAGACTTTGCTGGGGAAGCATTCCACCGTGCACTGAGGAGCCCCTCCCTGAGAGAACTCTCGGTTGCTTTTGCCTTGCATGCTCTTTGCTCCTGTGTGGTGTGGAAAACAGCAAACATAGCAGCGGAAGGCGGTGCTCTCTGTACGCCCTCTATCTCAAAGTGGTAAGTGGGCTTGGGAATAGGCATTCGCACTAGCCACGTGGGAAGCTGCAGAACAAGAAGCTTTGAAATAACAGCAGTTGGACGCAGGTCAGCTTTGGATTCAGCTTACGTGGGTGAAAGAATGCAGGGCAGAGCGTCCCATTCAAGGAATCACTGTCGTCGTTGCAGTGGATGCCGAAACTGAGCTTGCGATGTGCTTGCCGTGTCTGTCCTGTGCGCCTGCACTCTAGGCACCTGAGTGAAGACTGCTGTGTAGAGTTCTCCTCGGCCGAGCGCAGATGCTGGTCTGTGGGGCCATTAACGTGAGGCCTTTCTGAGGAAGCCTGGCTGTCAGGGAGATGCCCGCATACAACGAATTGAGCCTGCAACGTGCTTGCCGTGTCTGTCCTGTGTGCCTGCACGCTAGGCGTCTGAGTGAAGTCTCCTGTTTAGAGCTCTCCCTTGCTGAGCGGCGGCGGGTGCTCGCCTGTGTGGCCATTAACGTGAGGCCTTGCTGTGGACGCCTGGCTGTCGGGGGGAAAAAAGCCCGCATACAACGAATTTAGCTTGGACGTTTAGAAAGTCGCTTTCTTCCTGCTACTTCCCGGCTGCTGCAGAGAGGCCCAGGGTCGTCTCTGGGGCGGTACGTATGTCGGCCTCCCGTGCCACAGTCTGAGCATTGAAAGCGAAGTGCCCATTCGCTTCAGTCCCCGAGCATCATGGCAGCAAGAGGTGTGTGCAAGCCTCTCCAAAGCCTGGTGGCACAAGTGCCCTAAGCCCTCAGAGCTGCTGTCCTGCAGAGAGGGCTCTGAGGCTGTCTCAGTCCAAGTGACTTTTTTGCTTCCCAGACATGCATGTCCAGACTGACAGCTAAACACTGCTGTGGCGAGGTGAGCTTCTTACATATACTTGTCCTCCCAGACACAAGAACACTGTGAAGAGGTCTGCTGCCCAGCCTCAGGGGAAGAGGCAGAGAACGTTGCTTTCCGCACAGCACTGGAAGCAGGACGGATGGGCGTTCTGCTCAACAGGCGAAAAGCAGGGAGGAACAGCAGCGTCGGTCAAGTGAGCTCCCCCTTGTGGCTAGTGGAGCTTAATTCAAACCTGCGATGGAAATTGTGCTGGGGATGACTGAGCTCTAACTTCACGATCTGACACTTTCCGTCACTTTCTCCTCACTCACACACGGTGGTGGGATGGCCAAAAAAACGTAGGTGTGCAGGGTGTCCTCTCTGACACCCAGCTGAAGTCCAAGAGATACGTGTGCTGGGAATAGGACTTGCAACTAGTTTAAGGGAAGATGCCGTTGGGACTCCTTCAGCTGCTCATTCCCTCATCAGAACAAAGCGTTTCTCTGGGCCAGAGCTCTATCAGCCTGAACCAAGCACGGCCAGCACAGCTCTCTCCTCTTTGTGATCTTCAGGTCAGGGAGAAACCATCCTACGCAGTGACTCGAAAGCTAAATGCTTAAGGGCCGTCCTAAGACTTCTGCATTCAAGCACCCTGAAGATGGCCTTTCGTGCTTGGCTCTCTCCTCCACGGGCTCGGAATCATCCGGGAGGTCCTGGGTTCCTGAGGGCGCTGGGAGAGGACGCAAAAGGCCACCTCATCCCTTTAGTAGCAATGCCATGATGACGCCCCGGCTGTAAAGAGTCAGAAACTGCTGCAGGAGAGCCTGATTGCCAGACTTTGCTGGGGAAGCATTCCACCGTGCACTGAGGAGCCCCTCCCTGAGAGAACTCTCGGTTGCTTTTGCCTTGCATGCTCTTTGCTCCTGTGTGGTGTGGAAAACAGCAAACATAGCAGCGGAAGGCGGTGCTCTCTGTACGCCCTCTATCTCAAAGTGGTAAGTGGGCTTGGGAATAGGCATTCGCACTAGCCACGTGGGAAGCTGCAGAACAAGAAGCTTTGAAATAACAGCAGTTGGACGCAGGTCAGCTTTGGATTCAGCTTACGTGGGTGAAAGAATGCAGGGCAGAGCGTCCCATTCAAGGAATCACTGTCGTCGTTGCAGTGGATGCCGAAACTGAGCTTGCGATGTGCTTGCCGTGTCTGTCCTGTGTGCCTGCACTCTAGGCACCTGAGTGAAGACTGCTGTGTAGAGTTCTCCTCGGCCGAGCGCAGATGCTGGTCTGTGGGGCCATTAACGTGAGGCCTTTCTGAGGAAGCCTGGCTGTCAGGGAGATGCCCGCATACAACGAATTGAGCCTGCAACGTGCTTGCCGTGTCTGTCCTGTGTGCCTGCACGCTAGGCGTCTGAGTGAAGTCTCCTGTTTAGAGCTCTCCCTTGCTGAGCGGCGGCGGGTGCTCGCCTGTGTGGCCATTAACGTGAGGCCTTGCTGTGGACGCCTGGCTGTCGGGGGGAAAAAAGCCCGCATACAACGAATTTAGCTTGGACGTTTAGAAAGTCGCTTTCTTCCTGCTACTTCCCGGCTGCTGCAGAGAGGCCCAGGGTCGTCTCTGGGGCGGTACGTATGTCGGCCTCCCGTGCCACAGCCTGAGCATGGAAAGCGAAGTGCCCATTCGCTTCAGTCCCCGAGCATCATGGCAGCAAGAGGTGTGTGCAAGCCTCTCCAAAGCCTGGTGGCACAAGTGCCCTAAGCCCTCAGAGCTGCTGTCCTGCAGAGAGGGCTCTGAGGCTGTCTCAGTCCAAGTGACTTTTTTGCTTCCCAGACATGCATGTCCAGACTGACAGCTAAACACTGCTGTGGCGAGGTGAGCTTCTTACATATACTTGTCCTCCCAGACACAAGAACACTGTGAAGAGGTCTGCTGCCCAGCCTCAGGGGAAGAGGCAGAGAACGTTGCTTTCCGCACAGCACTGGAAGCAGGACGGATGGGCGTTCTGCTCTACAGGCGAAAAGCAGGGAGGAACAGCAGCGTCGGTCAAGTGAGCTCCCCCTTGTGGCTAGTGGAGCTTAATTCAAACCTGCGATGGAAATTGTGCTGGGGATGACTGAGCTCTAACTTCACGATCTGACACTTTCCGTCACTTTCTCCTCACTCACACACGGTGGTGGGATGGCCAAAAAAACGTAGGTGTGCAGGGTGTCCTCTCTGACACCCAGCTGAAGTCCAAGAGATACGTGTGCTGGGAATAGGACTTGCAACTAGTTTAAGGGAAGATGCCGTTGGGACTCCTTCAGCTGCTCATCCCCTCATCAGAACAAAGCGTTTCTCTGGGCCAGAGCTCTATCAGCCTGAACCAAGCACGGCCAGCACAGCTCTCTCCTCTTTGTGATCTTCAGGTCAGGGAGAAACCATCCTACGCCGTGACTCGAAAGCTAAATGCTTAAGGGCCGTCCTAAGACTTCTGCATTCAAGCACCCTGAAGATGGCCTTTCGTGCTTGGCTCTCTCCTCCACGGGCTCGGAATCATCCGGGAGGTCCTGGGTTCCTGAGGGCGCTGGGAGAGGACGCAAAAGGCCACCTCATCCCTTTAGTAGCAATGCCATGATGACGCCCCGGCTGTAAAGAGTCAGAAACTGCTGCAGGAGAGCCTGATTGCCAGACTTTGCTGGGGAAGCTTCCACCGTGCACTGAGGAGCCCCTCCCTGAGAGAACTCTCGGTTGCTTTTGCCTTGCATGCTCTTTGCTCCTGTGTGGTGTGGAAAACAGCAAACATAGCAGCGGAAGGCGGTGCTCTCTGTACGCCCTCTATCTCAAAGTGGTAAGTGGGCTTGGGAATAGGCATTCGCACTAGCCACGTGGGAAGTTGCAGAACAAGAAGCTTTGAAATAACAGCAGTTGGACGCAGGTCAGCTTTGGATTCAGCTTACGTGGGTGAAAGAATGCAGGGCAGAGCGTCCCATTCAAGGAATCACTGTCGTCGTTGCAGTGGATGCCGAAACTGAGCTTGCGATGTGCTTGCCGTGTCTGCCCTGTGCGCCTGCACGCTAGGCGTCTGAGTGAAGACTGCTGTGTAGAGTTCTCCTCGGCCGAGCGCAGATGCTGGTCTGTGTGGCCATTAACGTGAGGCCTTGCTGTGGAAGCCTGGCTGTCGGGGGGAAAAAAGCCCGCATACAACGAATTTAGCTTGGACATTTAGAAAGTCGCTTTCTTCCTGCTACTTCCCGGCTGCTGCAGAGAGGCCCAGGGTCGTCTCTGGGGCGGTACGTATGTCGGCCTCCCGTGCCACAGTCTGAGCATTGAAAGCGAAGTGCCCATTCGCTTCAGTCCCCGAGCATCATGGCAGCAAGAGGTGTGTGCAAGCCTCTCCAAAGCCTGGTGGCACAAGTGCCCTAAGCCCTCAGAGCTGCTGTCCTGCAGAGAGGGCTCTGAGGCTGTCTCAGTCCAAGTGACTTTTTTGCTTCCCAGACATGCATGTCCAGACTGACAGCTAAACACTGTTGTGGCGAGGTGAGCTTCTTACATATACTTGTCCTCCCAGACAAAAGAACACTGTGAAGAGGTCTGCTGCCCAGCCTCAGGGGAAGAGGCAGAGAACGTTGCTTTCCGCACAGCACTGGAAGCAGGACGGATGGGCGTTCTGCTCAACAGGCGAAAAGCAGGGAGGAACAGCAGCGTCGGTCAAGTGAGCTCCCCGTTGTGGCTAGTGGAGCTTAATTCAAACCTGCGATGGAAATTGTGCTGGGGATGACTGAGCTCTAACTTCACGATCTGACACTTTCCGTCACTTTCTCCTCACTCACACACGGTGGTGGGATGGCCAAAAAAACGTAGGTGTGCAGGGTGTCCTCTCTGACACCCAGCTGAAGTCCAAGAGATACGTGTGCTGGGAATAGGACTTGCAACTAGTTTAAGGGAAGATGCCGTTGGGACTCCTTCAGCTGCTCATCCCCTCATCAGAACAAAGCGTTTCTCTGGGCCAGAGCTCTATCAGCCTGAACCAACCACGTGCAGCACAGCTCTCTCCTCTTTGTGATCGTCAGGTCAGGGAGAAACCATCCTACGCCGTGACTCGAAAGCTAAACGCTTAAGGGCCGTCCTAAGACTTCTGCACTCAAGCACCCTGAAGATGGCTTTTCGTGCTTGGCTCTCTCCTCCACGGGCTCGGAATCATCCGGGAGGTCCTGGGTTCCTGAGGGCGCTGGGAGAGGACGCAAAAGGCCACCTCATCCCTTTAGTAGCAATGCCATGATGACGCCCCGGCTGTAAAGAGTCAGAAACTGCTGCAGGAGAGCCTGATTGCCAGACTTTGCTGGGGAAGCATTCCACCGTGCACTGAGGAGCCCCTCCCTGAGAGAACTCTCGGTTGCTTTTGCCTTGCATGCTCTTTGCTCCTGTGTGGTGTGGAAAACAGCAAACATTGCAGCGGAAGGCGGTGCTCTCTGTACGCCCTCTATCTCAAAGTGGTAAGTGGGCTTGGGAATAGGCATTCGCACTAGCCACGTGGGAAGCTGCAGAACAAGAAGCTTTGAAATAACAGCAGTTGGACGCAGGTCAGCTTTGGATTCAGCTTACGTGGGTGAAAGAATGCAGGGCAGAGCGTCCCATTCAAGGAATCACTGTCGTCGTTGCAGTGGATGCCAAAACTGAGCTTGCGATGTGCTTGCCGTGTCTGTCCTGTGTGCCTGCACTCTAGGCACCTGAGTGAAGACTGCTGTGTAGAGTTCTCCTCGGCCGAGCGCAGATGCTGGTCTGTGGGGCCATTAACGTGAGGCCTTTCTGAGGAAGCCTGGCTGTCAGGGAGATGCCCGCATACAACGAATTGAGCCTGCAACGTGCTTGCCGTGTCTGTCCTGTGTGCCTGCACGCTAGGCGTCTGAGTGAAGTCTCCTGTTTAGAGCTCTCCCTTGCTGAGCGGCGGCGGGTGCTTGCCTGTGTGGCCATTAACGTGAGGCCTTGCTGTGGACGCCTGGCTGTCGGGGGGAAAAAATCCCGCATACAACGAATTTAGCTTGGACGTTTAGAAAGTCGCTTTCTTCCTGCTACTTCCCGGCTGCTGCAGAGAGGCCCAGGGTCGTCTCTGGGGCGGTACGTATGTCGGCCTCCCGTGCCACAGTCTGAGCATTGAAAGCGAAGTGCCCATTCGCTTCAGTCCCCGAGCATCATGGCAGCAAGAGGTGTGTGCAAGCCTCTCCAAAGCCTGGTGGCACAAGTGCCCTAAGCCCTCAGAGCTGCTGTCCTGCAGAGAGGGCTCTGAGGCTGTCTCAGTCCAAGTGACTTTTTTGCTTCCCAGACATGCATGTCCAGACTGACAGCTAAACACTGCTGTGGCGAGGTGAGCTTCTTACATATACTTGTCCTCCCAGACACAAGAACACTGTGAAGAGGTCTGCTGCCCAGCCTCAGGGGAAGAGGCAGAGAACGTTGCTTTCCGCACAGCACTGGAAGCAGGACGGATGGGCGTTCTGCTCTACAGGCGAAAAGCAGGGAGGAACAGCAGCGTCGGTCAAGTGAGCTCCCCCTTGTGGCTAGTGGAGCTTAATTCAAACCTGCGATGGAAATTGTGCTGGGGATGACTGAGCTCTAACTTCACGATCTGACACTTTCCGTCACTTTCTCCTCACTCACACACGGTGGTGGGATGGCCAAAAAAACGTAGGTGTGCAGGGTGTCCTCTCTGACACCCAGCTGAAGTCCAAGAGATACGTGTGCTGGGAATAGGACTTGCAACTAGTTTAAGGGAAGATGCCGTTGGGACTCCTTCAGCTGCTCATCCCCTCATCAGAACAAAGCGTTTCTCTGGGCCAGAGCTCTATCAGCCTGAACCAAGCACGGCCAGCACAGCTCTCTCCTCTTTGTGATCTTCAGGTCAGGGAGAAACCATCCTACGCCGTGACTCGAAAGCTAAATGCTTAAGGGCCGTCCTAAGACTTCTGCATTCAAGCACCCTGAAGATGGCCTTTCGTGCTTGGCTCTCTCCTCCACGGGCTCGGAATCATCCGGGAGGTCCTGGGTTCCTGAGGGCGCTGGGAGAGGACGCAAAAGGCCACCTCATCCCTTTAGTAGCAATGCCATGATGACGCCCCGGCTGTAAAGAGTCAGAAACTGCTGCAGGAGAGCCTGATTGCCAGACTTTGCTGGGGAAGCTTCCACCGTGCACTGAGGAGCCCCTCCCTGAGAGAACTCTCGGTTGCTTTTGCCTTGCATGCTCTTTGCTCCTGTGTGGTGTGGAAAACAGCAAACATAGCAGCGGAAGGCGGTGCTCTCTGTACGCCCTCTATCTCAAAGTGGTAAGTGGGCTTGGGAATAGGCATTCGCACTAGCCACGTGGGAAGTTGCAGAACAAGAAGCTTTGAAATAACAGCAGTTGGACGCAGGTCAGCTTTGGATTCAGCTTACGTGGGTGAAAGAATGCAGGGCAGAGCGTCCCATTCAAGGAATCACTGTCGTCGTTGCAGTGGATGCCGAAACTGAGCTTGCGATGTGCTTGCCGTGTCTGCCCTGTGCGCCTGCACGCTAGGCGTCTGAGTGAAGACTGCTGTGTAGAGTTCTCCTCGGCCGAGCGCAGATGCTGGTCTGTGTGGCCATTAACGTGAGGCCTTGCTGTGGAAGCCTGGCTGTCGGGGGGAAAAAAGCCCGCATACAACGAATTTAGCTTGGACATTTAGAAAGTCGCTTTCTTCCTGCTACTTCCCGGCTGCTGCAGAGAGGCCCAGGGTCGTCTCTGGGGCGGTACGTATGTCGGCCTCCCGTGCCACAGTCTGAGCATTGAAAGCGAAGTGCCCATTCGCTTCAGTCCCCGAGCATCATGGCAGCAAGAGGTGTGTGCAAGCCTCTCCAAAGCCTGGTGGCACAAGTGCCCTAAGCCCTCAGAGCTGCTGTCCTGCAGAGAGGGCTCTGAGGCTGTCTCAGTCCAAGTGACTTTTTTGCTTCCCAGACATGCATGTCCAGACTGACAGCTAAACACTGTTGTGGCGAGGTGAGCTTCTTACATATACTTGTCCTCCCAGACAAAAGAACACTGTGAAGAGGTCTGCTGCCCAGCCTCAGGGGAAGAGGCAGAGAACGTTGCTTTCCGCACAGCACTGGAAGCAGGACGGATGGGCGTTCTGCTCAACAGGCGAAAAGCAGGGAGGAACAGCAGCGTCGGTCAAGTGAGCTCCCCGTTGTGGCTAGTGGAGCTTAATTCAAACCTGCGATGGAAATTGTGCTGGGGATGACTGAGCTCTAACTTCACGATCTGACACTTTCCGTCACTTTCTCCTCACTCACACACGGTGGTGGGATGGCCAAAAAAACGTAGGTGTGCAGGGTGTCCTCTCTGACACCCAGCTGAAGTCCAAGAGATACGTGTGCTGGGAATAGGACTTGCAACTAGTTTAAGGGAAGATGCCGTTGGGACTCCTTCAGCTGCTCATCCCCTCATCAGAACAAAGCGTTTCTCTGGGCCAGAGCTCTATCAGCCTGAACCAACCACGTGCAGCACAGCTCTCTCCTCTTTGTGATCGTCAGGTCAGGGAGAAACCATCCTACGCCGTGACTCGAAAGCTAAACGCTTAAGGGCCGTCCTAAGACTTCTGCACTCAAGCACCCTGAAGATGGCTTTTCGTGCTTGGCTCTCTCCTCCACTGGCTCGGAATCATCCGGGAGGTCCTGGGTTCCTGAGGGCGCTGGGAGAGGACGCAAAAGGCCACCTCATCCCTTTAGTAGCAATGCCATGATGACGCCCCGGCTGTAAAGAGTCAGAAACTGCTGCAGGAGAGCCTGATTGCCAGACTTTGCTGGGGAAGCATTCCACCGTGCACTGAGGAGCCCCTCCCTGAGAGAACTCTCGGTTGCTTTTGCCTTGCATGCTCTTTGCTCCTGTGTGGTGTGGAAAACAGCAAACATTGCAGCGGAAGGCGGTGCTCTCTGTACGCCCTCTATCTCAAAGTGGTAAGTGGGCTTGGGAATAGGCATTCGCACTAGCCACGTGGGAAGCTGCAGAACAAGAAGCTTTGAAATAACAGCAGTTGGACGCAGGTCAGCTTTGGATTCAGCTTACGTGGGTGAAAGAATGCAGGGCAGAGCGTCCCATTCAAGGAATCACTGTCGTCGTTGCAGTGGATGCCAAAACTGAGCTTGCGATGTGCTTGCCGTGTCTGTCCTGTGTGCCTGCACTCTAGGCACCTGAGTGAAGACTGCTGTGTAGAGTTCTCCTCGGCCGAGCGCAGATGCTGGTCTGTGGGGCCATTAACGTGAGGCCTTTCTGAGGAAGCCTGGCTGTCAGGGAGATGCCCGCATACAACGAATTGAGCCTGCAACGTGCTTGCCGTGTCTGTCCTGTGTGCCTGCACGCTAGGCGTCTGAGTGAAGTCTCCTGTTTAGAGCTCTCCCTTGCTGAGCGGCGGCGGGTGCTCGCCTGTGTGGCCATTAACGTGAGGCCTTGCTGTGGACGCCTGGCTGTCGGGGGGAAAAAATCCCGCATACAACGAATTTAGCTTGGACGTTTAGAAAGTCGCTTTCTTCCTGCTACTTCCCGGCTGCTGCAGAGAGGCCCAGGGTCGTCTCTGGGGCGGTACGTATGTCGGCCTCCCGTGCCACAGTCTGAGCATTGAAAGCGAAGTGCCCATTCGCTTCAGTCCCCGAGCATCATGGCAGCAAGAGGTGTGTGCAAGCCTCTCCAAAGCCTGGTGGCACAAGTGCCCTAAGCCCTCAGAGCTGCTGTCCTGCAGAGAGGGCTCTGAGGCTGTCTCAGTCCAAGTGACTTTTTTGCTTCCCAGACATGCATGTCCAGACTGACAGCTAAACACTGCTGTGGCGAGGTGAGCTTCTTACATATACTTGTCCTCCCAGACACAAGAACACTGTGAAGAGGTCTGCTGCCCAGCCTCAGGGGAAGAGGCAGAGAACGTTGCTTTCCGCACAGCACTGGAAGCAGGACGGATGGGCGTTCTGCTCAACAGGCGAAAAGCAGGGAGGAACAGCAGCGTCGGTCAAGTGAGCTCCCCCTTGTGGCTAGTGGAGCTTAATTCAAACCTGCGATGGAAATTGTGCTGGGGATGACTGAGCTCTAACTTCACGATCTGACACTTTCCGTCACTTTCTCCTCACTCACACACGGTGGTGGGATGGCCAAAAAAACGTAGGTGTGCAGGGTGTCCTCTCTGACACCCAGCTGAAGTCCAAGAGATACGTGTGCTGGGAATAGGACTTGCAACTAGTTTAAGGGAAGATGCCGTTGGGACTCCTTCAGCTGCTCATTCCCTCATCAGAACAAAGCGTTTCTCTGGGCCAGAGCTCTATCAGCCTGAACCAAGCACGGCCAGCACAGCTCTCTCCTCTTTGTGATCTTCAGGTCAGGGAGAAACCATCCTAAGCCGTGACTCGAAAGCTAAATGCTTAAGGGCCCTCCTAAGACTTCTGCATTCAAGCACCCTGAAGATGGCCTTTCGTGCTTGGCTCTCTCCTCCACGGGCTCGGAATCATCCGGGAGGTCCTGGGTTCCTGAGGGCGCTGGGAGAGGACGCCAAAGGCCACCTCATCCCTTTAGTAGCAATGCCATGATGACGCCCCGGCTGTAAAGAGTCAGAAACTGCTGCAGGAGAGCCTGATTGCCAGACTTTGCTGGGGAAGCATTCCACCGTGCACTGAGGAGCCCCTCCCTGAGAGAACTCTCGGTTGCTTTTGCCTTGCATGCTCTTTGCTCCTGTGTGGTGTGGAAAACAGCAAACATAGCAGCGGAAGGCGGTGCTCTCTGTACGCCCTCTATCTCAAAGTGGTAAGTGGGCTTGGGATTAGGCATTCGCACTAGCCACGTGGGAAGCTGCAGAACAAGAAGCTTTGAAATAACAGCAGTTGGACGCAGGTCAGCTTTGGATTCAGCTTACGTGGGTGAAAGAATGCAGGGCAGAGCGTCCCATTCAAGGAATCACTGTCGTCGTTGCAGTGGATGCCGAAACTGAGCTTGCGATGTGCTTGCCGTGTCTGTCCTGTGCGCCTGCACTCTAGGCACCTGAGTGAAGACTGCTGTGTAGAGTTCTCCTCGGCCGAGCGCAGATGCTGGTCTGTGGGGCCATTAACGTGAGGCCTTTCTGAGGAAGCCTGGCTGTCAGGGAGATGCCCGCATACAACGAATTGAGCCTGCAACGTGCTTGCCGTGTCTGTCCTGTGTGCCTGCACGCTAGGCGTCTGAGTGAAGTCTCCTGTTTAGAGCTCTCCCTTGCTGAGCGGCGGCGGGTGCTCGCCTGTGTGGCCATTAACGTGAGGCCTTGCTGTGGACGCCTGGCTGTCGGGGGGAAAAAAGCCCGCATACAACGAATTTAGCTTGGACGTTTAGAAAGTCGCTTTCTTCCTGCTACTTCCCGGCTGCTGCAGAGAGGCCCAGGGTCGTCTCTGGGGCGGTACGTATGTCGGCCTCCCGTGCCACAGCCTGAGCATGGAAAGCGAAGTGCCCATTCGCTTCAGAACCCGAGCATCACGGCAGCAAGAGGTGTGTGCAAGCCTCTCCAAAGCCTGGTGGCACAAGTGCCCTAAGCCCTCAGAGCTGCTGTCCTGCAGAGAGGGCTCTGAGGCTGTCTCAGTCCAAGTGACTTTTTTGCTTCCCAGACATGCATGTCCAGACTGACAGCTAAACACTGCTGTGGCGAGGTGAGCTTCTTACATATACTTGTCCTCCCAGACACAAGAACACTGTGAAGAGGTCTGCTGCCCAGCCTCAGGGGAAGAGGCAGAGAACGTTGCTTTCCGCACAGCACTGGAAGCAGGA